>NW_022196905.1:225193916-225242741 GCF_008632895.1 Mastomys coucha | reverse complement strand
GCAGGAGGAGGAGGGGGAGCAGGAGGAGGAGGAGACCAAAATGTCTATATTATATAGGAAAGAGCTTCTAGGGGAGAGGAAGCCCAGTCCCTGCTCCTGGATAGGAAAGTTCAGGGTTGGGGGCAGGGTTTGCCGAGAAAGGGTGGAGGGATGCTAGGAGAACCTGGATACTTTGGTATGGAAAGGATAAGGGAATGGGAGGGAAAGGATGGAGAGTATTGAGGAGGACTGGGGAGAGGGTGAACAGGGGAAAGGGGAAAAAGGAATGAGAGGGAGAGGAAGAAGGGAAATATGAGGAGGGTCAAGATGAGAAGAAGAGGGGGAAAAGGTGGATAAGAAGATGCAGTTTTGAAATCTGAGTGACTTGGATCAAATACTGTTCCCTTGTCTTTAGGAAAGTCAAGTGACTTCTCTAAGCTTACACACCACACACACACACATACACACACACACACACATCTCTCAAGGACCTGCGATGAGCATTGAATGAATTTCCCTGTAAAGGAAAAGCAGACCCTAGACCATTGAAAGCTCAGTTCAGCACACAGCAGCTTCCTGTGGAGCTTGGAAGAAGAGCTGGGCAAGGGTGCTATTGAGCAAGGTGATTCTTCCAGCCAGTGAGGCCCAGGTCCCACGTGTGCCAGTTAAAAATGCAGCCCAGGCCCCACTCTAAGCTAGAATCTATTCAGTGAGGCCTATGGTTAGCTGGGCCACAGATGTCCCGCTTTCTGATATCCTGGCTCACGATTCCACCAAGTCTGCAGTCATGGACACACAGGGAAGTACTTCAAAAGTGGCCCGTGGGTCAAGGGGAAACCATTGTTCAGAAGCGACTCTGATGTCCTCTTTGCTTGAGGGAGCAAACCTCCATCCAGATTAGATCTATGGTGAAAGGAAGAAGGTTTGGGGTAAGCTGCCTGGCCTGGGTGCTGGGACTCAAACTTGGCTCCTCTACAAGGGCAGCAAGTGCCCTTAGCTACCGAGCCATCTCTCTAGTCCCCTACCTAAACCAGCAGCTCTCCTCATACCCAGGGGAGCAGAGGGCACCAGCTTAGGTGTGGAGATGCTGGAATGAAGAAGGACTGGCCCAAAGAGTGCAGCAACTCACCAGATTTTCTCAGGTTTGGCTCAGAAGCTAGGCTTGGATTCTCCACGGATCAGAGCTGCACTGGCGCAATGGGACCAGCAGGTGGCGCCAATGGCGTAAGCGATTCAAAGCAGCGTCTCCTTCAGCTTCTATTCAGTAACTGACAAGTTATGAGGTGCAAAACCCGTGAGATGTGGAATCTGAGCACCACATTGGCAGGAGGGGAAAGAGGAAGAGAACTGAAATGCCCTACTTGAAGAAACTGTCAGATAAACACAGGAGCTTGTGCCTGCCCTCTGAGGATTTCTGTAGGTTCAAAACCAGCTCGATACCTAGCGAGTTCCAGGACAGCCTGGGCTACAGAAGGAAACACAAAAACAAACAAACAAACACCACCACCCGTTCCACCACCACCCCTGCATAAAAAGAAACAGAAATGAGGGGCTTGGCTTGGTCTGACCCAACCAACTACAGGACAGGCAAAGTGAAGCCTCTTAGCATGCAAAGGTTTTGACCAGTGCAGGGTGTAGAACCATCCCTTAAATCTAAGTGTGGCTTTTTCAAAGGTTGCACAATTAGCCCAAGTGCTCATAATGCACAAGGTCCAGAATCACCAGCTAGAATGCTTGTTCCCACATTTAAGTCATTTACATCCATCCCTCTTCATGACTCTGGAAATAGCCACATGCCCCCTGAATACTTAAGGTGTCCTTAAACTTCTTTTTTTTTTTTTAAGTTGAATATAATTGCAAGGGAAACAGTTTATTGACATAACAACTCTTCTCAAAACAGAAAAGAACAATAACTAAATACACAGGAGTTACAATTTTTTTTCAGTCTGTTTGCCATTGAATTACCGGACATATTATCAGTGAGGTTTTTTTCACACTGTAGGGCGAAGAGGAGCTTAGCTCTTCCTTAAGAGGAATTTAGGAATTCTAAATAAAAAGAAGGCAGAAGTGATGAAGAGGAAGAGGAAGTGGTGGGGGTGTGACATTCTATCCTATCCATTGCAAAACAGAAGGAATCTTCGTGGTAGCCTGGCAGTTCCAGGCTTGGCCTTCCTACCACACGTGAATGCTTCAGGAAGCATTTGATATTTTTACTAGGAAGCTTGAGGGGAAGGGTGGAGACCCAGCTTACTGTGAGCCTGTCTGACCCTGGAGTCTGAGGCCAAGTGTTCTAGCATCCTTACCACCCCACCCCACACCAGCTGGTTCATTGCCTCTTCCCTTGCTGAAGTGGAGGTAGCTGGTGGCAGGAGCAGGAACAGGACAACAGGAAAGGCACAAGTGTCTTAGGAAGGGACAAGGAGGTGCTAGCGACCCTGTACAAACAACCTCAGGGCCCTGTGTGCTTGAGGAGCCCTGGCCAATCAAGGTCTAGGGAAAGGACCACTGGGCTGGGGGAAGCACATTTCAATCTAGTCATGGTTTCTCGGCCAAAGAGGGGTCAGGTGAAATTCTGCAGCAAATCCTACTGCAGGCTCCTCACTGCCCGAGACTCAGGGCTGCTGCGGGGAGACGCTTCAGGGGTTTACCTCAGCTCCTAGAGTCTCCTTTAAGAACAGTTGGGGTTTGTTATCTGTCTCCTATGACCCACGGATGTAGAAGGACTGTCTAGCCCCTTACCCTACAGGTCACAGGTCTCAGTCCTAAAGAACCAAGGAACCACTGCCTCCTCAGTTCTACAGGGAAGTCCTGAATATCACAACATTCTGTGCCTGTTCTGACTGTCACTTCCTAGTCGTGAGGTACTTGATTGCTTTAAGCCTCTGTTTCTTTGCCTGTAAGATGGGTACAATCCCACCTTCTAAAATGAGCTCACTCAGATACAGTTGAAGCTGTACAACAACATTCTGGGTACTAGCATATACTCCAGCCCCTCGCCTGGGCAGCTCCTCTATGCAGAAGTATCTGGGGGGGGGGGGAACTTACATATACGTCTGTGCTCAGGGAGCAAATGTTATGCATCTTCTGTTCTAGTTTACTTTCTATTGATGTGATAAAGGCTATGACTAAAAGCAAATTTGGGGGATGAAGAGATGGCTTGGGGTTAAGAGCACTGTCTGCTCATCCAGAGGTCCTGAGTTCAATCCCCAGCAACCACATGGCGGCTCACAACCATCTATAGTGTGATCTGATGCCTCTTCTGGCATGATGAGGTATACATGCAAATGGAACACTCATACAAAAAATAAATACATAAATACATAAATAAATCTAAACGCAAATTGGGAAGGAAATTACTTATCTCACTTTAAAACTCCCAGGCCCTACTCCATCACTGAGAAAAGCCGGGGCAGGAGCTGAAAGCAGGAACAGAACTGAAGCAGAAACTATGGAGGTCTGCTTACTATCTCACTCCTTGTGGTTTGCTCAGCCTGCTCTCTCATACATCCCAGGACCACCTGCCCAGTGACCTCATGGTCTACATGGGCTGGACCCTCTCACATCAATCACGAATCAAGAAAACAACCGATAGGCCAATCTGAAGGAAGCATTTTATCAGTTGAAGTTCCCTCTTCCCACTGGCCTGAGTCAAGTTGTGAAAACAAACAAACAAACAAACAAAACTAACCCCTACCTGGGGCAAGAAGACATATGCGCACTGTCTGCCCAGGAAAAGTCCCTCATCAGAAAAGCTCTCTGTGTCTTCCAAGGAGACGTGGAGTTTTCTACCTTCTGTATTACAGACATTGCTTTCTTTCTGCTCCCCTTCCAGGAAGATATGTTCAGCCAGTGTCAGTGCCTATATCACAGGCTACATGTGAAGTTTGCCAGGTTAGATTCTTAGGCTATTCTTGGTTGTCAACTTGACCACATCTGGAATTAACAAAAACCCAAGTGGCTGGGCACACCAGTGAGGGATGGTTTTCTTAATTAAATCAATGGTAGTAGGAAGACCTACCCTTAATCCAGATTTTTTTTTTTTTTGAGGTGGGAAGACCCATTCTAAATCTGGGCCAACCCTTCTACTGGCAGCCTATGTAAAGGACATGGAAAGAGAAACCTTTTGATCATTGCTTCCTTGTACTTGCCTAGCTAGTAAGTCCATCCCTTCACTGGCATTAGAGCCCACGTCTCCAGGATTCCAGTGCATACTGAAGACCAGCTGAGATGTGAGGCTCCTGGACTAAACAGCTACTGGATTCCTAGACTTCCTGTTGGATGTCAGCCATTGTTAGATTAGCTGGAACACAGTCTGAAACCACTCCAAGCCCCTTTTTTCTATAGAGAGATTCATTCGATCACTTCTGTTCCTCTTGGGAACCCTGACTTATATGGTAGCCTACACCAAAGTCACAAATGCAGGTATCTTTTGGTTGGCTACTGAGTTCTAAAACCATCTGTGACCAGTGAGGTGTTGGGCCTGACTACGGTTCACAGTGCATCACTCCAGAAGCCTCCTCCACATCACAGCAGCCCTTTGCCCTCAGCTCAGACACACCTTCCTCTGCAAAGTAAAATTTATCAAGTGGACTTGACGCTTGTAAAGCCAATGTTTAAGAAGCTAAGGCAGGAGGATTATCATGAGTTTCATATTAGCCTGAGCTATGTAGTGAGTACCAGACTAGTCTGAATTACAGAGAGAAACTCTGTCTCAAAAACAAATCTTTAAGCCAGGCACAGTGGTATACACTTTTAACTCCAGCACTCAAGGGTAAGAGGCAGGTGTGTTTCTGTGAGTCTGAAGTCAGTCTGGTCTACATAGCCAGCTACAGCTACATAGTGAGACACTGTCTCAAAACAAAAAAACACTAAAGCAAAACACGAACATTGTAAACTATAGTACTATTTGTCATTTTTTCATCTGTGTTGAAGATCAGTCATCTTGGTGTCACCCAAAGGAATACAAGAGCAAAGTGAAATCAATTTTAATAAAGCAATTTCTCTTTTTGCGCAAAGGTTGCACTAGTACTCCAGCTAGGCTAGTGAACTCTCTCACTAAAATGGCTACTTTTTTATTCCTGCCAGGGCTGGTGACTGTCTCATTCTATTAGTGGGAGCCAGACATCACAGTTTGCTGTGACCCGTTAACTGGTACAAAGGGAGAGGGGAAAAGTTAACTGCCTTTGAGCCTTTAATTAGGAAGGAAGGAAGGAAAGAAGGAAGGAAGGAGGGAAGGAAGGAAGGAGGGAAGGAAGGAAGGAAGGGGGAGGAGAAGAAGGACAAAGAAAGAAACAAAGAAAAACAAAGTAACAAAGAAAGAAGCAGAGAAACTACTAAAGAAAGAAACAAAGGAAGTAACAGAGAAAGAAACAAAGAAACAAAGAAACAAAGAAAGGTTTCTCACAGCTAGCACCCTCCAAACAAGAAGAATGTCTACAAGAACACAGGCCCTTGCGGACCCATGATGTAGAGAATTCTTTATCAGTGACTGTGTCCACCCCAGGATGGCATCCAAGGTATACAGCTCTGGCCTCTGCCCACCTCTCAATACCCCTTGCTCTCCTTCCTCCCCCACCCAGCTGCAGGTACAGACATCTTGCCACTCTTCAGGCCCAGTGGGGCCATCACAGTCCTCCCTCCTCTGCCTCAGAGTCTTCTACAGATGTCCCATCCTGTCTACCATGAAGGTCCCTTTCCTGAACAAGAAAGGCCAGAAACAGGTGAGCACATTTGCATCTTTCCATAAAGTCAGATTTTACTAAGGAACAATAAATTTACAAGGAGTAGTGGCTGGAATGGCAGACCCTTTCACCTACTTTAGTAAGCTGTCCAGGTGGACGCTTAATTCCTAATATTAGCTTTCACCGCACACAGCAAGTACATCTATTTATCTTTCTATGTGTTTATGTGGTTTGGAGAATGAATGAAAATTATACACACACATACACACACTAGATCCCTACCGTTGAGGATCCCCCAAAAGTTCCCCTGAGGGGCAATGGCAGAGTTATGGATTGCAGAATTCGACAGTTTCAGAAGCAGGCTGATAGAAATGCAAACAGAGTCTATATTGATAGGACAGCAAATGCAAACAAGCCAGAAGGAAGAAGCTGTTGCTGTGGATTCAGGCTGCAGGAGAGGCAGGCTTGACAGTAAACCCAGCCCCAGCTGCAGGGACAAAGGGCACACACCTAAGCTGCAGTAGGAACCCCAACTCTGCGTCCAAATGACCAAGCCAGTAGTTGAGCAGGTGACAATTGCAGAAGGCCACCACAACAGCAGGCACCAAGCTGAGGTGAAGTCGCAGTGATGGTTTTCTGCTTGCACACACATCTGTTGTCAGATGACAGATTTGTGGGTCTGCTGTCATCCCAATACTAGATATTGTACAGAGTTGAGGTGAGAGTTACATCATCCTCCGGCTGGCGTCTAAGTTCGCAGGCTTGGTTTCCCTGATACGACTTAATTTGTGTCCGTGGGCCCCTGCAATCTTGACTCACCCTGATAACTGAATAGGTGGCACCCTCTTTGCTCACAAGTCACTTATCAGTCTATGCTGTGTGAGTGGTGCCAGACAATGTTGTTTGTGGATCCACCCTCAAAATGGAGTTAAAGGTTTACTTGTCAAATGGGCAAGGACCAGCCTGAAAACTCATTGAACATAATATAAAGTCAGGTTCCCGGGAGCAGGGAGGGCCCAGTGTGACCTCAGCAGTACTACCCGGCTGAGCCCTTCCTTCTGTGAGGAGTAGCCTTTCTCTCCAGCCCCCATAGTTCCTGTGGGGAACAGCAGTTAGCACACCTCTAGTGGCCCCTTCCCTCCTCCAGGGAAGACTGAGATCTCTATAGGCAGGCTCCTCCCAAAAGCTACTAAGTCCCTTAGGACGGCAGACTTTGGCAGACTTAGCCTCCTTTCTGTGGGAAACCAGCACATAAAATCTTCTGCACTCAGCTCATGGAAGGGGCTTTGTATTTGCCCAGGGGAGAGCTCTGGGTAAAGAATTAGGTGGAGGGCGTGCCTGTCATTTCTCTCCCTGATTCACAAAGTCTCTGGTCCCACCCTCTACCTTTACCAAAGCCTCTGGTCCCAACCTCTACCTTTACCAAAGCCTCTGGTTCCCACCCTCTACCTTTACCAAAGCCTCTAGTCCTACCCTCTCTCTACCTTTACCAAAGCCTCTGGTCCCACCCTCTACCTTTACCAAAGCCTCTGGTCCCACCCTCTTCCTTTGCCAAAGCCTCTAGTCCTACCCTCTCTCTACCTTTACCAAAGCCTCTGGTCCCACCCTCTACCTTTACCAAAGCCTCTGGTCCCACCCTCTACCTTTACCAAGTAGACACATGGTACCTGTCTGGGACTTGTATCAGTCTCTCAATGTGTTCTACACTTGGGTTAAGGTTTTTTGGGGTTTGGGGTTGGTTTTGGTTTTTTGGTTTTGTTTTGTTCTGTTTTGTTTGTCATTTTTCAAGCAAAAGATCTTTAACAATGCTGGCCACAGCAAACATATAAGCTCAGAGAGTTATAGGCCCTCCAGACAACAAAAGCCCCTGCTCTTAAAGGTTCCCAGGGAAAAGAGCAGAGGCTGTCCTATACCATAAGGGAGCAGCTGGTTTAGCTAACGTATGTCCTGTGCTACCCAAATTCATAAAAGGAGTCACGGAGATGCTGGGTAGGGGAGCAGGACACGTTTGTGTGTGACCAAACTGCGCTGGACCTTGTTTGCCCATGTGGTTGAGTTTATTCCCTGAAAGGTCAGTTTGAGGCTCCAATGGGGACAGTGATTCAGGTTGATCTTTTGGATAAGAGATTTTAGAAGAGTTATTAATACCAAAAAAAGGCAGCATGGCAGAGGAGATCAGGCCCACGAGGCAGAGTGGGATCCTCTCTTACAGGCCGCAGAAGAGGATGGGGTTTCTGTGCCGTGAAGTTGATGAGTCCACAGAACTGCCTGCAGTTAGACTGTCTCTGAATCCTGGGTAGCAAAGGTAAAGGAGGATGTCTGACATAGAGTCAGAGGGAAGAGCCAGTTAATGGTGACTTAGAGGCCTTGCTTACTGGCACACAAGCGTCTCTTTAGAATATATTCATTCTGCCAGACAGTTCTGCTATACTACTAAGGAGTGTAATCAACTTGAGTATTACCACAGACCTAGTGAACATTACTATTTTATTCAATTAGTCACCACAGATACTTGGTCAAAGTACTTGCTACTACGAGATGACCCAAGGGCTAATAAATTACACTACCATACCAAGAGAAAACCTAAGCAACCATGTGGAAGAGGACCAAGACCCACAGTTGACAGTCCTCCACAAAACTCCCAACTAGGAGCCAGAACCAACTATCTTTCCCTCTCCCACTGCCCCGCCCACCAACCCTGTGTGTGTGTGTGTGTGTGTGTGTGTGTGTGTGTGTGTGTGTGCGCGCGCACGCTGCTGCTTTCTCCAATAGGTGGGTGACCTTCTTTGTAGCCTGTATATGTCTCTATCTCTTATACTGTTTCCTTGCTTAATTTCTTTGGTCAATAAAAGTTCTGTGTTTCATCTTTGAAAACATAATTCTTTAAAGCTGTTCTGTTACTGTGAGGAGAAACCATGACCAAGGCAACTTTGATGAAAGAGACCATTTAATTGGGGACTTGCTTATAGTTTTGGAGGTTTAGTCCAGAATCATCATGGTGGGGAGCATGGTGACATACAGGCAGGTGCTAGAGCAATAGCTAAGAGCTGCATCCTGATCCACAGGCAGACAGAGAGAACCTAGGCCTGGCATAGGCTTTAGAAACTTCAAAGTTTACCCCCAAGGACACACTTCCTCCAACAAGGCCACACCTCCTAATCCTGCTAACCCTTTCAAATAGTGCCACTCCCCAGTGACTAAGCATTTGAGTCTATGGAGAGCATTCTTACTCAAACCACCGCAGAAGTCTAGTTTCTTAGGGTGTATTGTTTTAATAGTTTGATAGTCAAATGAGGGACATAGATGTCTCTTTAGAATATATTCATTTCTGTCAGGATGCTTACAATTAGTTAGAGGTGATGCACCATGCATCCTGTGTGTGTTTCTATGTTTGTCTGTATCTTTTGCTATGTCTGTCCATGTCTTTATCTGTGTGTCTGTGCATGCCGAAGAAAGATTGATTCTAAGTTGTCACTAGCTTGATCCCAGCAATGTCTCTTTCTTTGAACTAACTCTATAGACCAGAAAAAATCCCAACTGGGGAAAATTTCAACATCAGGAAATGTTGCTAAAATTCCTTCCTGAGGTAGATATAAACACATTGAAACTTCCACTTAAGGTCTCATAACAGACCAAGGAACAATACCACCACAGTTCACTCAGGGCAAACAGTGAGTTTATTAGGCTTATTTACAAGAGTGATAGATGGAGGGTCACAGGCAGAAGCATAGGTGGCCTCACCACAACCACACTGGAAGGTCTGCACCCAGCAAGAAGGATGGCTTCCCCACAGCTACATAAGAGGGAGTCCCCTCCCCTCATGCGTCCCTTTGTATATATTCTAGCCCCTCCCAGATATGCTGAGGCCACATCCAGTTTAAGCAGAAGTGCATATTACTTACTAAGAGGGATGGTCGGATACTCAGGCGAGAGTCCTATCAACCTTCCTGCGCCCTCCCTCCTAAAAAGGAAGGTCAAACAGCCAACTAGCCAGGCAGTGATGACCCTTGGTGAACATTCTTAGTTGGGCTCCTGAAGATGGTGATGCTTTGGCTTAGCAGATAGTCCACCCATCAGGTTTTGTCTGGGGACCCTTTTCACACTGGGGGGCTGGCTGTTACTTAAATCTGGTGGAGCAGAGCAAGGCTCTAACAGAATACGCCACAATTCACACCGGGGGCACACACACAACAGAGTATTAGTGGGTTCGAATCAACAGTGCTACAGCTGAGAAACTACTGGAGAGAATGATGGAAAACTGCTGTGAGTTAGAGGGATCTCGAAACTGGTAGGCAAGCTTTGTAGGATACCTGTCCCAGTATCTGTTCCTCGCCTATGTTGAATGGTTTTTATAAGTCGCTCCTGTTAGTCATGAGAAGTTGTAGCTTCAACAATATTGTCAATAAAAATGCCAAAGAGGCCTAGTGGTGTAAAACAGTGAATACATGCCTACCCATCATGCTCAAGGCCCAGGGTCTCACCTAGGGTACCACATGTTTCTGGGAAATTGGGGTCTCTTTGCAGGGTTTAGTCGTGTTAATAAAAGAATTTAAGAACAGACTTAAAAAGAAGCATAAGGATGATTTTACTGGAGTTTACAAACAAAAACAAAAACAAAAAACCCCGAAGGGTGGTGAGCTGTAAATCTTGGTAGCTTCCCAGAAGAGGGAGATGGAGAAGAGGAAGAGAGAACGCTTGGGTATTTGTGACAGCCACAATGCAGAAGGGGCCAGAATAACTTCACAGAGAAAGAACAGGTCAGGGTGTCCGGAAGAGGATGACCAAACTTTGGCAAGTATTCAAAAGAAGGACAAAGAAGAAAAAAAAGAAAAAGTGATTCATGAAAGCAGGTGGCTTTAACTGAGTCACACAGTTTTCTGCCCATAAGTGACTGTGCCAGGGACTTCTGCAGAAAAGGTACACTATCTCAGTCAAGGGGTCATTACCTCATAAAGATAGAATTGCTCCTTCTTTCTCTTTACCACAGTATTGGTGAATCTGCCTTGCTAAGGGTGTCTCCTTTACCAGGCAATTGCCTGGCCTAGCTGGACTCTCATGTTTTGGGTTGCTTGCCATGTTAGGAATCCACCCAGGGTAGGCAGACTCCCTTCTCTTGACCAGAGGAAATACCGTTGATGGACCTCCAATGTTATCACAACATTCTCCCCTCTCCAGAGTTAACGCTACATTCATTTCAGGAATGGGCTGAAACTGAGCAGTGAATGGAACCCACTTCACCATGAATATCTAAAGGTCTATTTTAAAGTTGTTCTCCAGAAAGGATTAGTGTCTGGACTGGAACTTCAGTCCCAAGGTCACATACCCCAGGCAGAGCTGCTCACTGAAGAGAACTCCCTGGCTTTCCTGGCAGGAAAACCACAGACATCAGAACTGCTGCTCTTAGAGCCCCTTCGCAGGCCCTCCTAACTGGCTTCAGTCTCCTGCTCTCATTGATGCTCTCAATCCATAGCACTGCAAGAGAAAAAGAAAGAGAAAGAGGGGGCGGGGGTAGAGAAGCAGCAAACACATCAAGATTTTTCTTGGGCTAAGGAAAAAAAGGCTTGAGCTAAGCCTTTTGTGTTTTAACAGAGACATTTGTGTCTGTGCCCTTTGGCTATAGACCCCTGAGGCAATGGGCAACAAGACCCTGGACTTTCCCCAGGAAACTGTCAGACCTTACTGGAGAGACTGAAGCTCAGACAAAGCTAATGTGTGGGACTGCACCTTAATAGGGCTGCTTATTTATTCATACTTCATCCTATTTTTAAAATTGTTATTGTATTTTCTGATCTGGGTGTTTTGCCTGCACATGGTTTTGCACATATGTGCCCAGTACACTGGGAGGCCATAATAAGGCATCAGATCCTCTGGAACTAGAGTTAAAGTTGCCCCCCCCCCATAATGGGTGCTGACAATTAAACTAGGGCCCTCTGGCAGAACAGAGTTCTTAATCACTGAGCCATCTTTCCAGCTCCTTGCTTTCTATTTAAACCTAAACCTGAGGGCTGAGGCTGGAGAGATGGCAGTGGTTGGAGTTTAGTGTCTGCTCTGCTGGCAGAAGGGCTGGTGGGTATGGTCCAGAGACCTACAGCCCCCAGCACTGGGGAAGAGAAGACAGACTGGAAGACATAGCTCTGTTAGAAAAACTATGGGCTCCAGACTCAGTGAGAAAACCCTGCCTCAAAGGGACTAAACCCTCCTCTGGCCTATGCTGTATTCTACACTGCTTCAGGGATTGACCTAAGTGGGGCAATGAAGGAATGAAGAAAGGACAGACACACGGACACATATATTGAAAAGCTGGGATCCCATGGGCCGTGCACGTTGATGGAGGTGCAACAACAGCAACCCAAACACTCAACGTGCTTGTTTTACCACCCGAAGCAAAGAGGCAGATGTGTTGTGCACGGCTGAAGGAGGAGACAGGTTTATGATATACAGCTGAACAAGCAGCAAGGTTTAGCTCATCTCAGTAGAAGGTCTCTGTAGGAGAACAGTCTCAGGCTGCAGCCATCCCAGAGGAGGAAGCTGTGCTTGACAGTTTCTGCACGCACTATTAACATTCTCACTCAGACCAGAGGAAGGCTTTGCTACCATCCCTCGGTGCCTCGTCCTGGGAAATTCTTTGCCACTCTCATGGGGATGAGGCATTGGGGCTCTTGACACGGTTGTTCCCATGCCAACAGTATACATTCATCTGACTTCCCCAGTCTCCCGAAGCCTGTAACAATTAGTCAGACAGACAACCAACCAACCAAAGAAATAACCAACTAACCAAAGAAACAACCAACCAACCAACCAACCAACCAACCAAGCAACCAACCGACTGATGAACCGACCGACTGACCAACCAAAAACCCCACCTACACCCCAAAGGAGAACTTGAAGTGTGTGTGTGTGTGTGTGTGTGTGTGTGTGTGTGTGTGTGTTAGGGATGGGGAAGTCATTGAGCTTCTTCATTCCTGTCCCAGTATGGCCTCATCTAATAGCTCTTCTCTGCTTTTAGCTTACTGCTCATTTCTTAACTAGTCTACTGTACATGGGTTGCTGAGCCTCACTTGGCTAAGCCTGACCAGGCCTAGGCTCTGACCCTCACAACTCCAGTAACAGGAGTACAGAAGGGGTGCTAGGACCTGTGGCAGGGGGATTTGGCTTACCAGGATGTAAGTCAAACCCCAATTTACTTTTCACTTTGTAGTCATGCTGGGGATTGAGCCCCAAGGCCTGATACATGTTAGGCAAGCACACTACCCCTGAGCTACAGCTCTTTAAAGTTTTGAGGGTAAGGCTTCCCTGAAAGGAAAGTGTCCATCAAACCTTTACAGATGCTGACCAGAAGGGACTGACTCCTAGATCAAGTTCCTCATCAAGTTCCTCGGTTACTGGTAACAGAGTTAGTGTAAGCTGGGCAAACAGTTCTTCAGTGAAGTATCTCCCTGGGGCTAGGATGTCTTGTTAACCAGAGAGGTTCTTGGGTAATAAAATTTGCCAAAGAGCAACCCATCAGCAGAACAGATAACAAAATCTGTCTGTCACCTTTGACCTTTCCAGTGAATGACTTGATCTTCCCTAGCAGATGAGTTTTCCTGGAGACAGGACACATGACCACTGGGTTCCTTGTTTGATGTTTATCATTAGGCAGACAAACTTCAGAGAAAGGATTTCTCCAAGACAGGAGGGGAATGTGCAGAGAGGCCTTGATATTGAGCAGTGGTTCTCAGCCTTTCTAATGCTTGGCTACTTTAACACAGCTCCTCATGCTGTGGTGACCCCCAAACATACAATTATTTTCATTGCTACTTCATAACTGGAATTTTGCTGCTGTCAATGGATCAATCTGCATGATCTCAATCGTAATGTAAACATATGATAGTGAGGATATCAGATATGTGACCTGCCTGTGAAAGGATCATTGACCCCCCCAAAGAAGTCATGATTCAGAAGTTGAGAACCACTGATCTAAAGACTCCAACACGCCTGTGATAGGCTACAGCTTGGCATACAGTTCTCCAAGCACCAAACAAGCTGATTAATACAGTGTATAGTTGAAGCACACTGTAGTCTTGATGCCTACCCAACATTCCTGTGATTACAGGGGAAACCCAGAGTCCAGGAAGACACACTGCTGGCCAGCAGCATCTTCAGTATGTTTAGCACTGTAAATCAGATTGATTGGCAGGGGAGCAACATCCCAAGTGCAGTACTATTTTGAAAACATCCGAGGCAAATACAGCCCAAGAATGAGGGATTTGCCCATGTGCTATCTTTTTTTAAATTGAAGATTTACTTTCATTATTTTTAATTATGTGTATTGGTGTGTGCCCACACATGATTCAGGTGCTCTCAGAGGCCAGAAGCCTTGGACACTCCGCAATCTGAAGTTACAACCAAGTGAGCTAGCAGACATGGGTGCTGGGAACTGAACTCAGGTCCTCTGTGAGAACAGCACACCGCGCTTCCCTGCCGAGCCACCTCTCCATTCTACATCATCTCCTCTTGCTTGTGCTAGCTCAGTATCCCCTCCATTGTCATCTCTAAGGGAAGTTCAGAAGGTCAGTGAACAAGGAACATCCATTCTGAAGCTTCTGACTTAGAAGCTAAGAATTAAGAGCAAATGGGCAGAAGCCAGAGATGTAGCTCAGTGGTAAAATACTTACCTGGTGGGGAGACCTTGGGTTGAGTCCCCATCTACACTTATCCACACTATCACCACCAGCAGCAGCAGTTCTGGATAGTTTGGTAGAGATTAAGAAGTTATTTGGGAGGCTGGAGAGATATCTCAACAGTTAGGACTGCGTATTGTTTGGGATCCAAGTTTGGTTCCCAGTATGCATGTTCAAAAGTTCCTAACTTCCTGTAATTCCAGCTCCAGGGGATCTAGCATCTCTGGCCTCCAAGGTTACCTGCACTCACATGCACATACAACATAATTTAAGATAAAGTTCTAATTTATCTATTTTCTTATGAGTATGGGTGTTTTGCCTGAATGTATATATGTGCACCAAGTGTGTGGCTAGTGCCCAAGAAAGGCAGCAGATCCCCTGGAACTTGAATCATTCATGTGAGCAGGGCATATATATACTGGGAATCAAACTGGGTCCTTTTCAAGAGCAAGTGCTATTAATGTCTGAGCCATCTCTCCACCTCTAAGGCATTTTTAATGATATTTATTTTTTATTTATATGAGTACACTACAGCTGTCTTCAGACACACACTAGAAAAGTGCATCAGATCCCTATTACAGATGGTTGCAAGTCACCATGTGGTTGCTGGGAATTGAACTCAGGACCTGTGGCAGAGCAGTCAATGCTCTTAACTGCTCAGCCATCTCTCCAGCCCAAACTTTTTTTTTTAAAAAAAATTAACATTTATTACAGATAAAAGTGATATTAGAGGGTATGGCTGACGTAGAAACACTTTACCAGTCACTGGCATGGTGGGTAACCACAGGAAGCTATCAACAGTGGTCAATGTCTGATACAGCACTGAGCTTCCCAGAAAGTCACCATCTCAGAGATATTCCTCCTGCTCTGGGAAGGATGATTGACAAGTGGAGAAAGCTGAGAAAGTTATGTTCTTCCAGATGCTACCTGAGATGCAGCAAGGGAAACTCTTCTTGTCAGAGAAGATGAATAAGTGATTTCTGCCATAGTATTACATGTGGTTATTACAGAGTTTAGAACAAAACACAGGAGAGTCTGGAATGCAGACTCCAAAAGATCTCATCCCACCATCTATGTCCTGGGCTGGCAAGGCCAATCAGGCTGGCAAGGCTATTCAACTGAGGAAGCTGTGGTTTAGAATTTGCATGAAGCAATAAAGCAAGGGAGTTGCTTTAACATTCTCTCTCCCTCCCTCCCTCCCTCCCTCCCTCCCTCCCTCCCTCCCTCCCTCCTTTCCTCCTTCCCTTCTTGTTCTTCACACTCAGAAAAGCAAAAGGGGTTCTCAAAGGGGAATGCTGAACAAATACAAACCACAAAGAATTCTAATTAGGAGAAAAATACCAAAATGTTGTAGCTATTCAGTGATGTTCCAGCTCAGTGGCTCTTTGAATACCCTTCAGGATTGTGTAACCTTGCCTTGAACTTTGACCCTCAAGCCTCTCAAATGCTGGAATTACAGGTGTGTACAATCAAGCCCAGCTACTCTACAACTGCTGCTGTCCAGAAAGGAGGGTGCAGTTTTGTGCTTTTGAAGACTAGTCTCTGTCCCCACACCTTAAAACTAAGCAATGAAAGAAACTCTGGCAGAGAAGTTACTGGAAACACACAGGAAGGTGTTGGGGGAAGCCCCGCCCAACTGATGAACAATAGCAATTTTATTGAGTACAACAAAGGAAATAACAAGCTGTGTCGATAACACTGGGCTTGGGGTGCCATATACCAGCAAGGTCACACTTACCACCTGGTCTGTCTCAGCCAATCCCACAATTGACTTGATGGAGCAAGACTGTGTGGACACCAGGGGAAAAGCCCAGAGGGAAGAGGAAGCTGCTAGTCTGCAAGCCCAGTGTTTCTCTTCCCTGTACTGAGTCATCTTTTGGTAAGGCACCAGGAGAACACCTGCCTGAGTTTCTAAAACATGGAAAACCCCAGCAGCCTGGACTCCTGATAGATTTTATCTGGGGTAATCCCTCCCACTACCTCTCTCCATTGCCATTTCTAACTCTAATGTGCTCAGATCCTTTCCTTTCTCCTTCTAAGAGGAGGCACACAAGTGGTACAGGTTCCCAGGCCCACAGTTCAGTGTGGCTGTAATAAACCTAGGCAGGGTTGCCATGAAACCTGAAACTTTAAAAGTTTCCTAATTCAGCAGCAATAGCTAGTGTACATCCCGCTTCCCCCCACCACCACCCTAGAATGTTTTCGTTAGTCAAGAATGGAAGTTGAGCCAGGTGGTACATGCCTTTAATCCCAGCATTTGGAAGGTACAGCTAGGTCTGGCTCTTGCCAAAGCTGGTCTTAAAGACTTAATACTCTAGTCTCAACTTTCTAAATGCTGCCACAATTTTAGGCTTATGATACCATTCCCAACTTTTTTTGAATGGATTTAATTTAGAGTTATGCATATACTTGTGTGTGAATGAATGTGCATAAGTGTGTGATGGTAAGCATCTCTCTGTCTAAGCAGAGGCCAGAGGAGCCTTCAGGCGATCTCCTCTACCATGTCACCTACTCCTTTAAGGCAGACCTTCTCCCTGAATCTGTGGCTCCCCTTTTGCCTTTTGTCTGCTAAGCTGCAAGCCAGGTCTCCATTGGAGCTGGGGTTGAAGATCTGTTCTCTTTCCTGGCTTGATATATGAGTGATGATACCCAAACCAAATTCCCAGTTCTTATGAGTACCCAATAAGCACTCTTAACCACGGAGACAGCTCTTGTTTGGTTTTTGAAACAAGGTTTCACTTGGTAGCTCAAGCTGGTCTGAAACTATGTACCTCAGGCTTGCCTTCAGCGGATGACTATCTGCCTACCTCATTCTCCCACCCCACTGGGATTACAGTAATTGATACTAGACAAGCAATTTAGCCTTTCTAGTCTCAGCTGGTAGTCCCATTTCCTTTTCCTGTTACAATTTTTTTTTCTGACGTAAGTAAAAGGGGGAAGGGAAGGAAGTAAAAAGAAGGAAAAGAATCACCATTTGCCTATCAGTGTAAACCCAGAAATTTCCATCTACTAGATGCCCAGAGGCATCAAGCCCTCATCAAATATGGCCACCCAGGCTTCGCCTGCCAACGCTTGCCCACAATCAACATGGTGACAGCGTGTGGCGTCGACTTCCGTCGCCCTCAGCCTACCAAGGCACCCTTCGCGACCGGGCGGCGAGCTTCAATGACGGCGGCGGGCTAAGCGCATGCGTGGCGGCTGTGGCGGCGGCGGCGGCGGCGGCGGCGGCGGCGCGGCGGCGCGGCGGGGCGGCGGGGCGGCGGGGCGGCGGGGCGGCGGCGCGGCGGGGCGGCGGCGCGGAGTCTCTATCCGCAGTTGCGAAGCTGCGGCGGCCGTGTCGTGATGGTGTAGCAGGGCGTGCGGGCGGGCGAGGAGGCCGGCACGGCCCACGCCTCCTGGGCGGCTCGGTGCAGCGACGGCACGCTGAGGGGGCGTCGCCGCCGCTGGCCCCCGGCGCCCCGGGAGGCCGCGCCCGCCATGGCGGCCCGGGTAGTGCTGGACGAGTTCACGGCGCCCGCGGAGAAGGCGGCGCTGCTGGAGCGGAGCCGCGGACGCATCGAGGCTCTGTTCGGCGTGGGCTTGGCGGTGCTCGGCGCCCTCGGGGCGGAGGAGCCGCTGCCCGCGCGCATCTGGCTGCAGCTCCGCGGCGCGCAGGAGGCGGTGCACAGCGCCAAGGTGAGTCCGGCCTGGCTCGCACGGGCCGCGCGGGGTTTAGCGGCTCGGTCCCGGGAGCCTCAGGGTCTCTATTTGTAAAGGGCGCTGCGAGAGCATCTATCTCTCTTACTGGTCCCTCGCGAAGTGCGCAGAACGCAGAGCCATCAGGCCCCGGAGCACGCGCGCTGCGCGGGCTCGCATTCGGTCCGCCAGTCCTTCGGATGTGCGCAAGGCTCAATGCTCCTGGTTGGTTTTCACCCCCCAGGCCGCCTCTACAGGGCTTCTAAACCCTTTGGGAATCTTAGGCCTAAACCTCTAGGATATCAGGAGGGGAAAGCATAATGATAAGTAATGACCAGGCGCTTCAGAGGTAGGATATTTAGTAGCTGCGTTAAAAATGTTATTCCTGTGGTGTTGGTGTTCTACGATTATATGATGGTTGTTACACATCTGACATTCCGCCGAGTACCACAAAAGGAATGCGCAGGCTTTAAAAATCCGGCGAATACGCTTTGATAGGCTTGTTCCTTCTATTAAATGAACAACTAGAGAAACCGAAACTAAGCGGTGACTCACCTTGTGTATAATCAGTATTTCAGATTCAACACCGCCATCGGCCCCTCCCCCTCGTCAGAAAACAGCAAAATTTTGACCGCGAAGGCGCTTATGCCTCCAAAATCTCACTGAGTCAGTGAAATAGCCAGGTTAGTCGACAGGTTGCCTGGAGAAGGGGCAATTTAATTGTTTCTATGGAAGAGAGTCCTACAAGCCGTGGGTGGGAGAAGGTTGAAGGTGTACTGCATAGCATCTTAATCTCCTGGGGAGGAGTAGGAAGTTGAGGGATAAGGTGGTGTTTTCTCTTCTGTGGTATTTGGAGTGTCAGATCTGGGAACTTAAGAGAAAGCCCCTCTCTGCTCCTTTCTGTTTGAAGTCACCAATGTCTCAAAGCCCACCCCCACCTCTCACCCCGTTTTAAGCTTCCTGAACAGTTTCTACCCACCTTTATTCAAGCCTATACACCTACAAGGCACCAGAATTCGTGGGTTAGGTATATGTTTCTAGAAACCACCTGGGCGATGTTTTGTTTTGTTTTTAAAAGATTTACTTATGTATATATGTAAGTACACTGTAGCTGTCTTCAGACACAAACACAAGAGAAGAATCCCATTGTAGGTGGTTGTGAGCCACCATATGGTTGGTGGGAATTGAACTCAGGACCTCTGGAAGAGCAGTCAGTGCTTTAACCCTTGAGCCATCTCTTCAGCCCCAGTGACACTCGTTAAACAATTCAGCTCTGGGGAGACTTTTTTATATCCTACATCATTAATTTCACATTACTCTCGAGTGGTTGTAGCTCCAGGTGTAGTTAGATTTAATTTAAAAAAAGAAAAAAGCTTGTGTTTACCATGTGTAGGCTATAGGGTGCTTATTTGTGTGATTCTTCGCCTTGTGGGTTGAACCCATTGGTATTGGATCAAGTTGGTTCCCCTGTGCTTAGCTTCTTGCACCCATTCTTACTACCCAAGGCTAAAGCCATGCCTGTGTTCCACCAGTCACTCATCCCTCTCCTTTTCCTTGGCTTCACTCTGGTTAAGACCTTTGTTTCTGCTGAGGTCCCTTCTGGGTTGGTTGCTTTTTAATCCCCTGCTCCTGGGCTCCTGGTTCACTCTCTATTCAAAGTCATCCTCCTTCAGGAACTCCTTCTTGCACCCTGGAACCTGGTAGGGACTTTCTGTCAGTCTGACCTCTCAGAACTGGATGAGACAAGCTTGCTGTGGTGACTGGCTGGCCTTCGATCACTGGTCCTTCTGCTCCTAGGTCACAGGCATCTTGTCTATAATGGCCATGGCAGCCGCTCTCTTAGGCTTCCCCAACAGGCTACTCTCTCCTGCCCTGGCTGTGTGTTGGACCCTTCCTGCTGCCGCTTTTTCTTTTCTTTTTTGAGGCCACCCCAGAGGTAGAAGATGCTTCCCTCGGTTTACAGAAAAGCCTTGCCTCCACCAGTCCTTCTACCCTGTTCTCTCTGGTCTGTCTTGTCAGTGCCACAAAGCTTAGCATAGCTGATGGGAAGGTAGTGGCATATGGTATATTGGTAATAGAAACGTCACCTGCCAGGTTATCTTAATCTTAACATGCATTACTCATAATGTAACCTTCCCACATATAGGGAATCTCTTTTCCTTTCCCTTGAGATTCATGGTAGGAGTTGACTGCAACACTCAAGGGCAGTTTGATTTACTTCTTAACTTTTTTTTTTTTTTTTTTTTTTTGAGGAAAAGAAAGCTATTAATTTGGTATAAGGAGAAATGGCATTGAGGGGGGAAATACAGCAGAGAAAAGTTTATCCAGTTGGTCATGGTGGAACTTACATAGTCCCAGAACCCTGGAGGCTGAGGCATGAAGGTGGTGGTGTGAGGCCAGCCTCACAAGCCAAGGTTTTAGTGCTGGGGATCAAGCCCAGAGCCTTGTACATGCTAGATAAACACTTCCAGAGAGCTACACCCCCAGCCGAAGAGAAGTCTTAAGCTTACCTCTTTGACCTCTCATAAAATAAGGGACCAAGGGTCCAGCTCAATGGTAGAGTGCTTTGAAGCACCAGTCCTGGTGCCAAAAAAGAAAACAGGAGTGTGTGGTGCTGGTGGTGGGGTAACTGCTCTGGCTCTCAGAATTGAGTTTTCTGTTACAGCGGTGCGAATGGCCTCCTGTAATCAGAGGGAGGCAGTGGGAGCTCCTGTTTGAGAGCGATAATGCCTGCAGAGGCTGGAGAAAGGCATCGACCGCCCAGTGCTGTGTGCTAGAGGAGGCAGCGCCATAGATGGACATTGAAAAGCCCAGAAGATTTCTAGGTACCTCATTATTAACAAAGACTTAGAGGCCAGAAAACCATGTATGAGGTGGAATATCATGACCAGAACATGTCAAGGTTCCTTGTGAGATACAGTGGCTGGGAAACACACTGGCTTGACTCAAGACCTTGGATATTTGGGAAGGATTTGGCTAGGGGGAAAATTGTCTGGAACTCCTGGATGGGTAATTTGAAGGCAAACAGAGAGCCAGTAGTGAAAGGAACACTGGCTTAAGGCTGAGCTTGACATAGGTGGGATGGGCTTGGACCTGAGTGGAAGTGGAGATTTAAGGTAGTTTAAACCCTGGTGGTGTGGTTCATAGTCTTTGTCCTATTGGTGGTGGTGGGGGGTGCTGCCAGATAGTCAACTTTTAAAAATTGTATTTGCTTATCTTTTAAAGGGAAAGACTTGCTATGTATCTGTGGCTGGCTTCCGACTAGAGAGCTTGCTGCCTCTGCTCCTCAGTGCCGGGAGGTATGGGCATGTGCCACGGCTAACTAGTTAGTGGTCAGCAATTAAGGAAAAGCTTACCCAAGAGGAGTCAGTGTGCGGTTGTTCTTTTAACCTCAAGGTTCCTATAACCTAGTAGAGAGACTTCCGAGGAAACAGGACAGTGTGATTCATGCAGCAGTTGCTGTGTGTCCAAAGCATTCCAGTAATGAGAAAAAGGAAAGGCCTGTGATCAGCGAGGTTCCAAGGGGTGAAGGACTGGGGCATTTCCAAAGGAGGGGAGAGCCTGGGCAAAACCACAGGGTTAGAATGGGCAGTTTCCCACAGTTCCTTGAGTGAAAGAGAGCATGGAGGAATTTTCATGAGGTAGAGAAGGTGTCTGGGGCCTGTGGGGAGGAGTGTAGGACATTTAGAACATGTGACTTATACAAGTACAGATATTGTGACTGATGTTCATACTAATTTGATTTTACTCAAGCTTCAGAGGTAAGCTGTGTCCTTGGCTACATTTATGTCTACTTGACACTAGCCAAAGTCACTGAGAAGAGGGAACCTCCATTGAGAGAATGCAAGATTGAGCTGTAGGTAAGCTTGTTGGTCATATTCTTAATTAGTGATTGATGGGGAGAGCCCATCCTGCTGTGAGTGGTGTCATCCCTGGGCTGGTGGTCCTGGGTTCTGTAAGAGAGCAGGCTGAGCAAGCCATAGAGAGCAAGCCAGTAAGCAGCACCCCTCCATGGCCTCTGCATCACCTCCTGCCTCCAGGTTCCTACCTGGTTTGAATTCCTATGTTAGCTTCTCTCGGTGGACTGTAATTCAGTATGCGAAAGCCAAGTAAACCCTTTCCCCCCATGCTGCTTTTGGTCATGATGTTTCATCACAGCGATATCAGCCCAAACTAAGACAGTGTGAGAAGATAGGATACCTGGAGAGAGAGCTTAGCCCATTGGTGGGGGTGAGGGGGAGCAAATTTATATTTTTAATTCCATGTATGTTCTATGTAGTGTAAAAACACTGCAGTCAAAGGAAACAAGAGATTTACTCTGACAGATATGAGTGGCTATGGCCTCGAAGCACATATTCTGACTGCCCTGAAGAACTTATATGTTTGTTTGTTTGTTTGCTTTTGAAGACAGGATTTCTCTGTGTAGCCCTGGCCATCCTCAACCAGACTGGCCTTGAACTCAGTGATTTGCCTGACTCTGCCTCCCAAGTGCTGGAATCAAAGGTGTACACCACTGAATAACATGTCTTAACATGGAAGCAGTTACATAAACTTTCATAGTCAGAATAAAAGACAGTCTTATAAATCATCTGGATCTGGTAGCAAACACCTACAATCCCAGGACTCTTAAGGCAGAGGCAGGGAGGATCACTGTAAATTCATAACAGCCACCAGGCAAGGTCTGTCCCAGCCAGAGCTGTCTAGCAAGACTGCATCAGAAAGGAAGAAAGACAGACAGACAGACAGACAGAGAGGGGCAAGGAAGTTTGCAGATATCTTGCTGGGAACTTGATGTGGCTAGGCTACAACAGGTCTTAGCTTTTGATTTGATGAGAGCCAGTGTCCTACTTAATTAATACAAAAGCTTTACCTGTAGTTAAAAGGATGCTATATCAGATACTGGTGGACATGATTTCCCCTGAATCTATAGTGTTGACTCAAGCTTGAATCAACCAGTGGATGTCAAGTCTTCAGCCTGCACCCTGCCCCCAGGTTGGAGGCAGGGAACCCGACAACTTCAATTTGCAAAAAAGTATTGTGATGAAATCCAATCATACATGTTGAAGAAAACATGTGATCCAGGTGGAGCTTTTGGGCTGCTCTTTTAAAGTGTACATTAGAAAGTAGGAGGCAGGACTAGTAAATTAATGCTCTTCCTTCTCTTGGAGAAGAGAGCAGCAGAGGACCTGGTGGCCCACAGATCTGTCTCAGTGAACCAACTGGTGGTAAAAAAAAAGCAACCAGAAGAGACTTCTGTGGACAGGGTAGGGACCTGAGGGAGTCAGGAGCCTGGACTTACAATGTCACTCGATGGACCTTGGAACTGGTAGATGATGTTTCCCAGGTTCAGATCTAAGTGCAGTTGAGCAAGGCAGAGTGGGGTCCTGGAGTTTGTCTGAGTGAGGACAAGGAGACAGAAAGGCTCTCTGGTTGCAGAAGGGGAAGCATGGAGGTGAGGCTCTGGGCTAGACTCATGCCAGCATCGCTCCCTGAGAGTTCTTCTGGGTCTGAGCTGCTTAGAAGAGTGATGCCTGGTTCATGAGTAGACAGTGAACTCGTTCATAGAGAGAATAACTTAGAAATGTACCACTGGGTCATATCATGGAGCTTTTGTGTTGGTTTTACCAGAAAGGAATGTGGTGGCTTTTTTGCATTTCCTAGAATGATGCTTTTGTTACAGTTGTGAAAATCATCTTAGGAAACAACTGTTGGCTCAGTGCCCTTTATGGCTAATACTTGGGGGTTAGTCCAGAATGTTGAAATAGAGGATGCTCTCTGCTAATGCCATAGCTTCCCCTTCCCTGTTCCTCTCCCAGCCAATGTTGTAGGATTCGTTTTAAGATTGTATTTACTTACTTATTTTGTCGGAGCTGTTTATACCATATCCTGCATGGGGGTCAGGGGTCAGCTTGTCAAAATTGGTTCTCTCCTTCCACCGTGTAGGTCCCAGGGATTGAACTCAGGTCATCAGGCTTGGCGGCGGGTGACTTTACTTGCTGAATGTAGGATTTTTAAAAAGATGTCTTTATCTCTCAAAGATTTTATGTGTTTGAGTGCTTTGCCATTGTGTGTGCCTGTGCACCACACACATTCTAAACACCAGTGGAAGTCAGAAGGGGGCATTAGATCCCCTGAAACTGGTAGTTGTAAGGTATCTTGTGAGTGACAGGAGCCAGACCCAGGTCTTTTGTAAAAGCAGCAAGTGCTCTTAACTGCTGAGCCATCTCTCTGCCTGTCTTATGTAGGGTTTTAATTAAATCAAAGTTCAATATCTTGGGTTTTTTTTTTTTTTTTGCTAACAATTTACTAAATTAATATAATTGTTAAAGTTAGCATCCATAAATTTCAGATGAAGTTATAGGAGAATAAATCTCTGTAGTAATTAAGGAGCTACTTTGTTCTAGAAAAAAAATTATAATGTGTGGATGCAGTGGGGGGGGGGCAGGAGGTGGGGAGAGTCAGGGTATAAATTGTGAAGTTAATTCTCTTCTTTGCCTGAATTCTAGGGATTGAATTCAATCATCATACTTGTGCTGCAAACACCTTTACCCACTAAGCCATCTCCCTAGCCCTGTTGTTATTTTTGAGACAGTGTCACTATGTAGACTAGGCTGGCCAAGATCTGCCTGTTCTGTTCACACCCCACCCCCTTACCCCACCCCCACACCTCATAGAGGATTAAAGGCTCCTAACCCAAGGTTTGGTTTGGTTTGGTTTGGTTTGGTTTGTTTTGTTTTGGTTTGGTTTTTTTTTTTTTTTTTTTTTTTTTTTTTTTTTTTTTTTTTTTTTTTTTTAAGACCATGTAACCCTGGCTGGCCTGGAACCTCACAGAGTTCTGCCTGCCTCTGCCTCCTTAGCGCCAGGATGAAAGGGGTTTACCATTGCTATAGTTAGATTGATGCATGTTAATATATTTCTATTGTTAATAAAATTCCTGTAATAATAGATGTCTGTACAAATAGGAACTTAGTATTTTTTCCACTAAGAAATCTAAAGATGGCCAAACATTGGTGATGTACACCATAATACCAGCTAGCTACTCAGAGGCTGAGGCAGAGGCATTGCAAATTTGAGATCTGCTTGGGTTGTGTAGTGACTTGGAGACCATCTTACTGAGACTCTGTCCTCGACTAAGGAAGGAAGGAAGGAATTGTAAAGAAGCTGGCAGAGGGCTTGCCTAGCATGTCCAAGAAACTTTGTGTTTAATCCTGAGTAACACAAAGGGGGAAAGAAGAGTCTAAAAGATAGGCAAGTCTCAGTGGTGAGGAGCTGGTCCCTTGTGATCAGAGTGACTCATGCTCCAGCTAGCAGGGCTCGGAGTTAAGAAGTGTAGACAGGTGGTGCTGGTGCTGCTGCTGCTGTTGCCATCGCTGCCAATGCTGGTGGTGCCTACCACTCTGCACCCCCATACTTGTCTCTTTTTTTCTTTTTGTGATGTTGGGGATGGAATACGGGGTCTACCTAGTTCATACCAGCAAGCACTGTGACACTGAGCTGCATCCCAGCCATAAACCAGAGTTTCTTAATCTCATCTGAAAGTAGGTCCTAATTATCTGCTAGGTGGATAACCACGTGATCATACCACAAAGGTCAGGTTGCTGGCAGAGGTGCTTAGAACACATCCATGCATATAGAGGCACATTCGAGACTGGCAAAATGGTCCTGGCAAGGGGGCAGGTGGAGCACTGAGGAAGCTGCAGCAGGAGGGCCCTTTGAGACCAGCGAGCCATCTGAAGGGAAGGGCCAGCAGTGATGAGACAGCAGCAGAGCAGCAGAAGACAAGAAGGCAGCGGAGAGGCAGAGGACTCATTCTAGGACCTAAAATATGACAAGCTTGTATTTAAACAGGTAACCAGATGCCTTTGGGGGGTCACTTAGGCTAGCACCTCTAATAGGTATGTGCTTGGGCATTTTAGTGGGTCCTACAAACTCCCAAAGGGTAAAACACCTTTTAAAGTCACAAGCACACTTTCAGACAGGCTGATGACTCATGAACCAGAACTAGCTAGCAAGGGCATAAGCGGTAGATGTGGTGGCCCATGCCTTTAATCCAGTGGTTGTCAACCTGGGGCTTGGCTGACCTTTTCCTAAGGGTAGCCTAAGACCATCAGAAAACACAGATGCTTCAACAATATGGTCCATAACAGTAGCAAAATCCCAGTTACAAAACAGCAGTGAAAAGTGTATGATTGCGGATCACCACAGCATGGCTACCTAATATCTCACAGAGCAAAGAAATTTTACTCTTTAGGGCTATCTCTTCTACCAACTCAAAGCGTTATCATCTTGGTTGTCAAAACTCTACATTTCAATTAATTAATTGACTAATTAATTTTCAAAACAGGGTTCTGTGTATCCAAGGCTGACCTAGAATTCTATGTTGTGAAGAATGACTGAGTTAACTCTTGTTTGTTTTTGTTTTGTTTTGTTTTGTTTTGATTTTAGTTTTTCAAGACAGGGTTTCTCTGTGTAGCCCTGGCTGTCCTGGAACTCACTCTGTAGACCAGTCTGGCCTTGAACTAACAGACTTTCATCTGGCTCGGCCATTCTTTCATATTTAACCACATCATTGTTGCAGGATGTTGGTCCATGTTTCCACCCACCTAGAGATAATTAGCTAGACATTAGTGGCTCAGGGTTTCTCAGCAGCAACGTGACTTAGGTCATATAACTTGGGTGTATGGGGAGGACTGCACTCTTATCTGTAGGATGATTAGCAGCTTCCATCTTCCACCCTCTAGTTGCTGGAGATGCCAAGAACATCTTCTCAAACTGTAAAAGCTAGGTTTGTTTCCTGATGTTGCCAGATGCCTAGAGAATTAAATCTGCTTGGGAGTAACTGAATTTGGTGGCTAAGAGTAGTTCCCACTGTCTAGAATCTGCAGTTTACTGGACTTGTGATATACATTACAGTTTAATAAGACATTTGTATTTATAAAGCAGAGATTAGTGTATGTACCTCCTGTTTTCTCAGATGATGTTTTCAGACAAGGGTAGAGGAAGGAAACGTTACAATTTTAAGTAGCAAAAATAAGTGGACATGTTAATCTAAACCAGAGACCTTAAGCAGAGACCCTGCAGATCTTGAAATTAGTCTTACCCAGCAGAAAGCTTTCTAGAATGTGCTCTCAGAAATACCTCTTATACTGTAACAAGGAGGTAGACAAGTTATTGTAGCAAGGGCATAATAAAATTGGTGAGTAGAAAAAGGTTTATATTTGTAGTTGGTTATAGTGTTTATGTTGAATCTAAGCCACTATTCATTAAAAAAGAACATGGGACTAAAGCTGGGTTGGAGGGAACTGTCAGCTGCAAGTCAGATGAGAATTTGAGGCACTTTTGGAATAGAGTGGTGGACGGGAAGGCTGGGAGGTAGGTAATCTTACTGTCTTAACAGTGTTGAAGTTAGAGACAGAATTTGAAGTTTCACTAGGACAATAAAAATTAGGATTGGAGGGGCTGAAGAGATAGATGGCTCAGCCAGTAAGAGCACTGACTGCTCTTCTGGAGGTCCTGAGTTCAAATCCCAGCAACACCCGTAATGGCTCACAACCACCCGTAATGCGATCTGATGCCCTCCTCTGGCGTGTCTGAGGACAGCTACAGTGTACTTACATATAATAAGTAAATAAATCTTTAAAAAAAATTAGGATTGGAGCTTAGAGAGGGTAGGATTAGAGTTGAGAGGAAACTACCTAGAGATAATTTTGAGAACTATACCTATCTTAACAATAGAAAATGAGGGCAAAGGGTTTGGAGCATAGTGAGGAGAAGACAACACACTCAGTAGTGTCCCCTGGACAAGCCCAGATCTCCTCCACAAGGAGGAGTCCTCAGGTCCTGTGAGGCCAGAGAGGCAGACAGATTCGATTGCCCAGGGTTCAGTTTGCTGGGGGTTTGCCAACAGAAGGGAGGTTGGGGAGGGGTAGCAAGACCCATTGTATTTCCACAGTCTGCATAGGAAAGAGGTGTTATGTTTAAGAAAAGTGACTTCATCTGTGCTGGAATGTACCTGGTTTATCTGAAAATACCATCTAAGCAATGAGCATGTCCCCAGAGCCAGGGTCTGACTCTAAGGCCCAACGTGTGACTGACTGGTGATTTGCTTATTTATTGTTTGTTGGGAAAGTGAAAGAAAATCCAACTAGGGTTACTGGGAGCCTTTGTGACAATTATGACTCAAGATGGCTGCACCCATGTCAGGCTGTATCCATACATAGCATGTATGCACAACTGAAGAGGGAAGTACTTAGCAAAAACAGTGTTTGAGAGTGTTACAGAGTCTGTAACTCAAGTTAGAATGCTTTGTGTAATTGTCAAAATTCAAGTGATTCTGTTTTGATAGGAACAGAACCCAGCTTTCAAGGGGTTGACTGTGAAATGGGGCACAAGCTACTGTTTTCATAGACTGAAGGTGGAAGAAGGGCTGCCATGGGGGTGACCCTATCAGGAACCCCAGACATGTTTATAAACAGTGACAGGAGGGGTAGAGAGGCCTGGGCTGGAGAGATGGCTTAGTGGTTTAGAGCATTTGCTGTTATTGCAGGGGAATGGAGTTCAATTCCCAGGATCTAGATTAGGTGGCTCACAGCTGCCTTCAACACCAGTCTGGATTCCCTGGAGGGATTCTGATGCCCTTTTCTGGCCTCCACAGGCACCTGCACACTCATCGTGAGCTTATAGAGAAGCCTGTACACATTTACACATGTGTGCGTGCACACACACACATACACACACAGAGCTTTTTGTTGTTTTGAAACAGGGTCTCTATGTAGCTCTGGCTGTCCTGAAATTCACTGTGTAGACCTGATGTTAGGTGCATGCCAGTGCACAAAAGTAAAAGACTTACTTTCCTAGAGATAATATAGAACATTTCTTTCTTTTTGTTTGTTTTTGAGACGGGGTATCATATAGCCCAGGAAGGCTGAAGTTCTGGGATGACAGGTAGTCAACACAATGCTCACGTTGATGTCTTTCTTGCCTACATAGTTTCGCGGTGATGGTTAGTGGACTTGAACATCCTGTTGTCTGTACCATGATGCTTCTGGTAGCTGGCAGAGTTCTGTACACACTGGTGGTTGCTTTCAGGTTGCTCTCAATTGTCACTCAGGTTCTTACACTTTACAGGCTCTACCCTCAAAACTCCTTAGCTGCATGCTTTCAGGAAGAGACTGTAATGGTGAGTAGACTATAGGAAAGGCTTTCCCTGGTGAGTCTGCCTGCTCTTGAGTAGTTGTATTGCCCTTCTCTGGTTTGAGCTACTTCCTGAATGGCTCAGGTTGGCAGGAGCATTTCTCTGGGCTTATGGGATGTTTTTCTGAGAACTGAGAAGTTGGATGAGGATGTGGTGGCACACACTTGTGATTCCAGCACTCCAGAGGCTGATGAAAAAGGATTGCAAGTTCCAGGCCAGCCAATTCAACCTGGGGGGACCTGTCTCAAAAAGGGGAATGTTGGCTCAGTGCTGAGACTTGGGGTTGGTCCACAAGTACCACAGTAGAAAGGGGAAGGCGGGTAGGAGGAGATTATTCCCGAGTGTCAGCATCTAGGTCGGTTTTACATTCTCTGTTGGCTGCATGACACTGAGAATACACAGACACTTAAGTGTAATGAGCTTAAGATGTAGAAGGGATTTTTTTTTCTTTTTTTTAATTGAAAATAATTTTTTTCATACAATATATTCTGATTACTGCTTCCCCTCCCCCAACTCCTCCAGATCCTACCAAGTCCACATTCTTCCTTGCTCTCTCTCATTAGAAAACAAGCAGGCATCTGAAGGGAAAAAAAAATTAGATAAAACAAAACCAAATAAATCTGAATAGGACAAAACAAACAGAAAAAAGAGGAACAAAAAAAAAAAGCACAAGAAACACATAGAGATGCTGAGACATATGCATTTGCACATAGAAATCCCATAAAAACAAAACCAGAAATTATGATATATGAGCAAAAGACCTGTAGAGTTAAAGTAAAAAGTGTCCAGACAAAGCATTATAAGAAGAAAAAAAACTTCAAAAATACTATTGAGTTATGTGTTGGTCGTCTACTGCTGGTCATGGAGCCTGACCTTCCATTGAAGAAAACTAAATTTTCCTCTGAGTGCTTAGCAATTGGAGGTAGCCTCTAGGTTAGGGGGAGACTTGTGTTTGTCCACTTCTCTCAGCACTGGGATCTCTCTGGCCTAGATGTGAGACAGGTCTTGCAGCCAGTCTCTGAATGAGTTCATATGCCATCGGTCCTGCTGTGTTGGGAGGCCTTGTTTCCTTGGTGTCCTCCATCCCTGCTAGCTCTTATATTCTTCCCATCTCCTCTTCCACAGAGATCCTAAGCCGCTAAGGAAGGGGTTTGATGGAGACAGTGAGCTCATTTAGGATTGAGTGCTCCAACATTTCTCACTCTTCTACATAATGTACAGTTGTTCCCATCTCCTCAGGAGGAAGCGTGGCCTGGCATCATTGGGATTACCTAGGCCTTCCACCCCGTTTCTGTTTTCCTCAGAGCAGTGCTGAAGTTGGCCCATTTCTGTGTTCTTACCACTTGTCCCACTTTTGCTAAGGCATGGTCTCTAGAAAAATAGGAACTCACTTTCATCTTTTGCTTCACTAGTCCTGGCACATGTTAGGTGCTTTAATAGCTACAGTGGATGAACAAGTGAATGAATAAACCAAATTCTTTCATACTTTAACAAAATTACATTTAATATAATCTGGACTGTTTCTACGTGTTCCTCCAAATTCTTTTTTTCTGGAATATGTTAAATTTGCTTGCTGATCACAGTGAGGAAATCTACCTATAAAAGACTTCGTGTTTGTTTTATTTCCTTTTTTTCTTTGTTGAGACAGGCTCTCACTGTGTAGCCCTGGCTGGCCTGGCACTCACTGTGTACACCAGGCTGGGTCTGAGCTCCACCTGCCTCTGCCTGCTGAGTGCTGGGACTAAACGCCAGCCTCACCATACCCAACAATTTCATGTTTCTTTCTATTCTAGTTTTTAAACTTGTATTAGAAATGAAAGTATAAAGTTTATTTGTTGATCCTTCTTGGGATGAATTTCTAATTCTTTGATTTATGTGAATAAAGTATATTTGAAACTTACCCTCTTTTGCTTCCTCCTCCTCTTTCATTTTTTAAAAAAATTGATTTGGTGTTTTTGAGCCAAGATCTCATTCTGTATCTGAGGCTGGCCTTAAACTTTTGGGGCATTCCTCCTGCTGTAGTCGTCGTCTTAGTGGTGAAATTCTAGCCATAGGACGCCATGCCTCACTTCATAGTCTTATCTTACCAGCACTCTTCACTCTGGTTTCCTTTATTTCCTTTCTTTTGACATCCTGATACCTGTTGCATGGATTCGCTATTTTGTATTTGTTAGAAAATGAATATTTTTTTTCTGTACTGAGGAAGGATTTGTGATGGATCATTTTAATTGTCAGTGTGACACAGTCTAGAATCACTTGGGAAGAGAGTCTCAGTGAAGCATCGTGTGCATCAGGTTGGCCTGTGGGAGAACTGACTTGATTTTATTTATTTTTTCTTGATTTTTCCAGACAGGGTTTCTCTGTGTAGCCCTGGCTGTCCTGGAACTCATTCTATAGACCAGGCTGGTCTGGAACTCAGAAATCCACCTGCCTCTGCCTCCCAAGTGCTGGGATTAAAGGTGTGCACCACTGCCAGGTGATTTCATTTGTTGATGTAAGAAAACCCAGCCCAGAACTATGTGGTAGCATTTCCTGGGTTGGGTCCTGGACTGTAAAAAGAGAAAGTAAGCTGAGCAGGAGTGAGCATGAATTCCTCAGACACCTTGTCACCAGCTGTCCTACAGTCCTGCCCCCTTGACTTTTCTGCTATGCCAGACTGCCTGTAACTGTGAGCTAAAATAAGCCCTTCCTCCCAAGGGTTGCTTTCGGGAAGGGTCTTTTGCTATAGCAACAGAAACTGAAACCAAAACAGTGTTGAAACCTCAGCCTCATGCTGCCAAATGCTCTTTCCCTGGGTACTATCTGCAGTCCTGAAATTGTCTTAGGAACTCTGAATTACCCAGGATTGTCCCTCCCGTTTTCTTTGTTTTATATTCTGTTTTACTGTATTCATCTCATAGCCATGCTTTCGTTCACATGCAGGTATATTTATGTGTTTCATGGAAAATCTTTTTAAAGACCAGTTTGAAGATTTAGACCTGTGTAGAATATGTTCATAGGGGACTTTACCATGGATCAATTAGGAAATAGCCCTTTAAAGAGAGTATTGGGAGGGTCTTTTATCTAGAAAAGAGATTTCTTCCGTTTACCTTACCAGTTGCCAATTGCTGCTGGCAGCCTACTGAAGAGAGCTAATCAATTTTTCCTTATCCAGGTGGCTGTAGGATTTCCTCTACATAACTTGATTTGATGCAAGTGAGTACAACTACATACCTCCTTACTTGGACAGGCAGCTTCTCTTACACTAACGGACGGGTATAAGGCGATTGCTAGTCCTAGGATGGTAGGTTAAGCACCCTGAGAGTACTATGCATACAGCTGTCATACCTGGACAGAGTGCCTGAGGGAGCTACTTTATTTAGACTTGGAAAAGGAAATAGAAACAGATAAATTGGAAGAGACCCAAGTTTAGAGGACTTACAAGCCATTGGTAGTGAGTTTACTGCCCCCGCCAAGTTTGGTTGGCTTATTACTATTCTTATTGATTTATTTATTCTTTATCAGGGTAGGGTAGGGGTGTGAGGATGTACACAGAAGTTTGCAGGGATCCAATCTCTTGTTCTATTGTGTGGGTCCTGGAAATGGAACTTAGATTGTCAGTTCTGTCAGGAGGAAGCTTTATCCACTGAGCTGTCTTGCTGCCCACCACCTTGTTAGCCCAGATTGGCCTTGAACTCAAGTCAGTTCTGTTTCAGCCTACCAAAAGCTGGATTTGCAGGGAAAGTGCCACCTATCTCTGGCATCTTTAGTTTTTCATTATCATTTAGCCTGAGTACAACAGAGCTCAGCCTGGAAGTGGGATTCTAGGGCACACACAGAGCCCTGAGAGGAGCCTATAGTTCTGGCTGAAGGCACAGGAAGTGGGCATCTAGTACTTGACATTTGCTAAATCCCAGTCCCCCTTCTTTTTCTTTTCTCTATATTAAGAGAGTGTCAGTCCTGTGGTGGTGACAACAGTTTGTAGACTTTCTAGACACAGCTCTAGTCTGCCCACGTGTACACCTGCTCCCAAACACCTAAGAAATGCTTTTGAGGGAGTCTGGGCTTGGTTGGCACATGTCTTTAATTCCAGCATTGGCGAGCAGAGTCAGGCAGGTAGATCTCTGAGTTCAAGGCCAGCTTGATCTACAAAGCAAGTTCCAAGACAGCCAGGGCCACATAATAGAGAGACCCTTTCTCAAACAAACAAAAACAAGAGGCTTTCAGAACTGAACAAAACAGCATGGCGCCATCCTGTGCAGGGACATTCCAAAACTGTATGGCATTGAAACCGCAACTCATAAGACAGACCTGTTATCTTTTAAACATGCCAACATTCTTAGGACTCAAAGTTTAGCATCGCATACCCTAACATTCAGTGGATAATAAGTGACTTGGCAAATGAGTTATTGGGAAAATCTTCATTATTGCAGGAAAGGGTGCAAATGTTACTACTGAGGACACACAGATGTGGGAATCACATAAAAGCTAAAACACCTGTTATAAAAATCCCCCAGTTTGTAGAGCATGGTGGTACACGCCCTTTAATCCCATCACCCAGTAGGCAGAGATAGGTGAATCTTTGTTCAGGACAACCAGGACTACATTTTGAGGCAGTGAAATCCTGCCTCAGAACAAAACAAAAAATCCCCAGGAGGTAATTATCAAAACCAAAAGTTTCAGCAAAGAACTAGTGTAAAAAGAACTAACCCGCAAGATTAGAGCAAAATTGCAACTTAACCCTCAGAAGGTGGGCATCCCCCTCATTGTTACTGTTGGTACCAAGATCTCTAGCCCATCAGCCTGGGCTGACTGGGACTCACTGAGTAGCTTTGGCACTAGCTATCCTCTTACCCTAGACTCACATCTTTCAGGAATTTTGTTCTCTCTCCATCATGTAGGTCCCAGGGACCAAACTCAAGTCGACCATCAGGCTTGGGCATTAAGCACATTGACCTGCCCAGCTGTCTTGCCAGGACTAAATTCTGTTTTTTATAAAATAAGCCCAATACAAGAATTTCACATTCTGTATTGTTTCTGTATCTGTGAATTAGGAAGTCCACTCTTAAAATAACTGGTGTGGCCATGGGCAGGGGTACTGGTGCTGGATCTTAACCTTGATTCATTCAGGCACAAAGTATTCAGTTCTCTAGAGGGGTGAGAACTTGTACCATCTAAATTGCTCGTGGAGCAGAGAGCACTTAGATTTTCTTTGACAAAACATCTAACAATAGACAATGATATTTATTGGTGACATGTCAGTGGAAATAGACCTTTTAAAATGACTTTTTACCTGCAATTTGACAAAATGGCATTTCACCCTGTTTCTATCTTATTTAGGGATTTTTTTTAACATATATGAGTATTTTACCTACATATATGTCTGTGCAGCACATGCATGCAGTGCCCTTAGAAAAGGGTATCAGATCCTCTGGAACTAAAGTTACAGAGGGTTGTAAGCCACCAATCTGAGCCATCTGGAAAAGCAGCCAGTGCTCTTAGCCACCGAAGCATCTTTCCAGCCCCAAACAACACATTCAAAAGCAATTTATCAAGCATGGGGACACAAACTTTAATAGCAGCATTTGGAATGTGGAAGCTGAAAATGCATGAGTCGGTTCAAGGCCAGCCTGTACCACAAAAGGCCTGTCTCACAAAGCAAATATACAGCCATTAGTCTCTTTTCAAGTGTGGATTGTGGGCCATGGTCACAAAAAACATAAAACAGTGTGTCTCTCTTAGCTAATCTTCTGAAGGAGAAATGAATGTTTTATGAAATTTGTTGCTGAAATCAGCACTCGTGCACCAACAGCTCCAGCGTGCTGTACACGAGGCATTGTCTCACTGTGCAACCCTGGCTGGCCTGAAGCTCACAATGATGACCTGCCTCGCTCCCCTGGGGTTAGGATTGAAGTTTGGTGTCATCACACACAGCAAGAACCTTTGTGGAATATTCATTATTAAAGGAAATTATCATTTAAGAGTAAAATGGAGCATTCTCAGTTAGAAAAAAAAAGTAAAAGAAAACCATTGCTAACAGTCACCTGCATAAGAATTGCTCAAGTTGAGAGTGGAGAGATAGGTCAGCTGTTAAGATCAAAGACCCAAGTTCAGTTGCCAGCATCCGGGTGGCTCCCAACAGCTGTAACTCCAGCTCCAAGGAATCCAATGCCGCTGTAGGCACCTACACTCCGGTGTGCATCCTCTCCATCCCATAGTTGAAAATGACAAAAATAACTTTTGAAAGAATTGCTAAAGTTCTAAATTGCTACAGTTTACGTGGACGAAGCAAGCACCTGAGTAAATGCAATTGGTTACTTTTCTCCTTTTGTAATGTTTTGTTTGTTTAGTTTTGGTGGAAAGTGTCATTAATGTAGCCTAGTAGAGTGGTCTGTTAAACTTAGAATTCTCCTGTTTCAGCCTCTTCAGTGCTGGGATTATAGGCTGGGTTTATACTTCCACACCTGCCCTTCCTGAGTGCTTCAACTTGATTTGATTGCTAAAAACAAAGTATGCATTGTGTACTGTGTTTTCAGCATCTGTATATGGAATGTAAGGCAGCTATTTTAAAAGGTAGGAGAAGAGAAGGGAGAAGAAAGCAACCACAAAGGTGGGGAGGATGGACCTGGGAGGGAAAGGGGATGGGGTTGGGGTAGGGAGGACATGATCTGGTATTGGGTGGGGGAAAAGGACTGAAGTCTTGAGGGCCAGCAGAAAAAAATGTAAACAGGCAACCTCAGAAGGTAGGAGGTTGGGGGGACCCTCCAGAATGTACCAGAGACCTGGGAGGTGAGAGAGACTCTCAGGACTCAAAGGAAGGAACCCTAGATGAAATGCTCTACAGTGGGAAGAGGAAACTTGTAGAGCCCACCTCCAGCAGACAGAGCATCAAGTGAGGAATGGGGTTGCTATCCCACATCCCTCTGACCCAGAATTGTTCCTGTCTGAAAGAACTGCAGGGATGGAAATGGAAAAGAGTCTGAGGAAAAGAAGGTCCAGCGACAGTCCCAAAATGGGACTCAAGGGGAGGCCCCAAGGCCTGACACTATTACTGAGGCTTTGGAGCTCTCACACAAAGGGACCTATCATGACTGCCCTCTGAAGGACCCAGTGGGCAGCTGTGAGAGTCAGATGCAGATGTTTGCATCCAGCCAGTGGATGGAGGCTGCTGGCCCCTGTTGTTGAATTGGGGAGGGGAAGGGCTGGAGGAAGCTGAGGAGGAGGGCAACACTGTAAGAGGACCAGCAGTCTCAGTTAACCTGAACCCCGAGATCTCTCAGACACTGGATAACTGGCTAGGCAGCATACATCAGCTGATATGAGGCCCCCAACACATAGACAGCAGAAGACTGCAGGGTCTGGATTCAGTCAGAGAGGATACATCTAGCCCTGGGGAGTACTGGAGGCCCCAGGGAGTTTAGAGGTCTTGAGGGGGGAGCATCCTTGTGGAGACGGTGGAGGTAGGATGTGGAGAGGTCAGAGGGTGGACCAGTAGGGGAATGGAATCTGGAATGTAAAATAAATAAATAAATAAAAATAAATAATAAAAATGTTTTTAAAAGGTGGGAGAAGAAAGAATCCAATGATAAATAAACTTAGGTCTGGGAATGTAGTTCAGTGGTAGAGCAGTGGTCTAGTGCATACAAGTCTCACACTTTGGTTCCCAGTACAAGAAGAAAACAAAAGCCTTGATCCTGGTATCTTAAATGTTTACTTGTGGGGGATGGGAAGGTGGCTAAGTGGATAAAGCACTAGTTGCATAAGTTTGGGACCTGTAGCTTGAGTCCCCAGAGCCCTTGTAAAAGGTAGGCAGGCACAGAGAGCATCTTTAACCCAGCACTCAGGAGGCGGAGGCCAGGTTCCAGGCTGTGGACCAGCTGCCCTTGAGTTGATGTCCACTCCCCAGCCCAGCACTTCCTCCTAAGTACTGGGATTAAGGCTGATTGCAGGTGTGAGTTGCTATACTATACCCATTTCTTTATTGTTTTCTAATATATGCATTTGTGTCTTATAAATTTCCTTTTCAAACTTGTTTGAGGCATGTTTGTCCATGTGTGTAATCTCAGCATGGGGAAGGCAGAGGTGGAAGGATCACCAAGCTAAGACTCACCTGGTGATCTTCATAGTGGATTCTCCTAGGTCAGTTGGGGCTGTGTTGAGACTGTCGGAACAGGCCAATGAGAATATAAGTAAACATCCCTTTCAGCGCTGCTCCTGTCGTGCCTTGATAGTTCATGTTCTTTTTATTTAGTTCAATGCATTCCTAAGAAATTTCCTCTGAGGGGCTGTGGTGCAGCTCAGCAGCAGAACACTTAGCTAGCATGGCAAGGCCCTGGGTTCATCCCCAGCACTGAAAAAGAACTCACATGTCTGGAAGATCCATACCCCTCCAAAGAAAGGAACAGAAAAAGGAAAATTCCCTTGACCTATGAGTTACTTAGAAGTGTGTCGTTCAGTTTCTACTTTCCGATCATTGGGAGATTCTTCTTATCTGTAACTGATTTGCTTGATTATTTTGTGGTCAGATCATTCTACATAATTTCAGTTCTTTTAAATTTGTTGAGATTTGTTTCATGGTCAGCATAATGTGTATCTTGATGGCTCTGTGGTTCTTGAGAAGAGCGTATTTTGGCTGTTGTGCGGAGTGTTCTCTAAAGACCTACCAGTGATATGGCTACTTGACAGGGATTAGGAGCTGCCATGTGGGTTCTGGAAGGTTGGACTTGGCTCCTCTGGAAGAGCAGCCAGTGCTATTCAACTGCTGTGCCAGCTCTCCAGCACTTCTACTCCCCTTTTTGGGGGTCTTGAAAGAAAAAAATCCTTTCCCCCTTAACCAGTGTTGAGAACCAAAGTCAGGGCCTTGTGCTTGCTTTGGCAACCATCCTGCTACCGAGCTAAAGCCTCAACTCTTAAATATGAAATGTGTGTAAGATGACATAGGCAAGATGTAAGGAGTCAGAGCTTAGGGAAGGAAAAAATAAACAGCATTCTTAAAATGTAGGATTTCTGCTACCACAAAACACTCTATTAACCCATAGAAAATGGAAGGAAGGGGCTGTGGGTGTTGCTTAGTTTTAGTAGAGTTTCTCCTAATATGTCTGAAGTCATAGGTTTGATTTCTAGCACATAGATTACCATGTAGACCAGGTCTGGTAGGTGTGGTAGAGACCAACTTAGGCTACATGAGACTCTGTCTCAATACCAGTGTATATAAAATAGATGCAAACCACAATTCCTACAAAAAGCTGGACTATTTAAGGCAGTCTCAAAATTCAGTGATTACAGACCAGTACAGTTAGGCACAGACAAGAGCAGGACATTTTGCTGGAGATAGATAGCATGTGGCAAGATGATCAAGGCCACTGGTCAGCCAGAAGGAAATGGGAGCTAAGGTACGCCATATTCATTCTCAAATGTTAGAAATAAAAACCAACACTATTAAAAACTGGCAGTTTTGAGAAAAGTGGATTTCATCCATTTGGGAGTACTATAAATTGTGTAGCCATCTGAAAAATAGTTGAGTAGATTCTAGGAAAACTAAATCTGGGATTCCCATGTGAGCAAGCCGCTGTACCCCACAGCATTGATCCCAGAAAACTGAGAACTCACATAAAAATCTGAATGTGACTCTTCTTTATGGGGTTTTGTTTTGTTTGCTTGAGACAAGGTCTTGTATAGCTAAGGCTAACCTCAAACTCAATAACAATCTTATTTGGTCTCCCTTCTGCTGCAGCCTCTCGTATGAGTCACTTCCAGCAGAACAGGGAAGAAAGCACCTCTACATTCACACCCATGCAGGCAGCACCACCATTCACAATAATAGCTAAGCATGAAGCTGGCCTAGATGCCATCAGCAGGCAGACGGGGAGGGAAATGTGGTGCACCTGCCATTGTACCTTAAGATAGAAAGTAGGAGGCTGGAGAGATAGCTCAGCAGCTAAGAGCACTGGCTACTCTTCCACAGGTCCTGAGTTCAATTCCCAGGAACCACATGGTGGCTCCCAACCATCCATAATGGGATCTGAAGTCTTCTTCTGGTGTGTTTGAAGACAGCAACAGCAACAGTGTACTCAACAGTATATATATAAAATAAATAAATCTTTTTTAAAAAAAGATAGAAATTAGGAAGGACCAAGGGCTATGGTAAGAGAGAGTAAGGGACCTAAGTGGGCAGGGTAGGGAGGAAGATGGGGGCTGGAGGAGACAAATATCGTGTATTCTTATGTAGAACTTGGATTTAAATGTGTGTGACAGAGACATGAAAAGAGGGAGTGGGGAGAGAGAGAGATGAAAGCAGAAGGGACCAGACTAGTAGGTAGAAGAACTATGGGGCAGAGATGGGCAGCTATAGGGAGGAAAATGATGGGCGGATACAAGTCAAGTGCAGTGAGGCCTGTGCATGGAAAGTCATGCAAAGCACTTTATGTGTGCACCTAAATGTTTAAAGTTAAATGATAATTCCATTTTCATAGTAATAATAATGTCACAAAACTATGTATTTGAAAACAAATAAGTAACTACCAGGAGATTGAAGGTAAAACTCTGACCATCAAAAAATAAAGGAAATCTGTGGTAATGGAGTGATTCTAAACTGACACAGGATGATGGTTTTACAAAACCATGTGATGAACTATTGTAGATCTGTAGGCTCATACATACAATGTAGATGTTCTGAGTCTCATGATATCATCTTACAGAGTGATTAGGGGAAAATAAATGGATTGTACAGAGTCTGTATACTGCCATTTTTAAAAGTTAATTCTTTTAAAACTTATTAGCTTAAGATAAAATGCATTATAAAATATCTTCTCCTTTTAAAGAATTTGTTAATTTATGTGCATGTGGTAGGAAGACGTGAATGTGCAAATGTATGTGCAGATGTCCACAGAGGCCAGAAGGTGTCACATCTTCAAGAATTGGAATTACAGGCTGTTGTGAGCTGCCTAACATGAGTGCTGTGAACCAAACTTGTAACTTCAGGAAGGGCAGGAAGTGCTCTTAACTGCTGAGCCATCTCTCTAGCCACTGTAAAAGTAATTTAAAACCAATATGTAAATATAGCTTAAGTTCAAACAAGTTGTAGTCAAATGTTGCCCATTTGGAGAGAAATCCATTTGTTTGTGTCAAGGTTTCAAGAAGCTGAGGTTGGCCTTGCCTCTGTGCAGCTGAGGTTGAATTTGAACTTCTGTTCCTTTTGCCTCAACCTCCTAATTACTGGGACTGTAGACATACACCACCATATCTGATTTGTATGGTAACAGATTTAAACTCAGACTGTGGTGTGTACTAGGCAAGCTTTCTACCAGCTGAGCCATAACCCCAGATCCCACTTGGAGCTCTACGGCTGCTGGCATCAGTTTTTAACACTGCTCGGATATTCAGAAAGAGAAGGCGATTCATTATTTGGTTTAACTAAATTTTAAATTTTCATGTTAACAAAAATAGAAGATTACATTTATTAAAAAGACAAGACTGCTTCATCATCAAGACTGCAAACCCCTGTTCAGACTGGACTCAGCAGTGACAGCCTGGGCACACATCATACTATCTGCATAGGAGTTTCTTCCTTCTACTGTTTGATTTTCTCGGATTTAGTGGTTCTAAATATATGCACAAAGGTTGGGGGTAGGTGTGTGTGTTTGTGTGTGTATGTATGTGAATATGGATTCTTACTTAAGGGGTGTGGCTGTCAGCAGCAAGTGCATATTAAGTTCAAGCTCAAAAACCTGCTGACTGCTATACAGGCCAGGCTTTTAAATAGCCATGGTTTGGGGAATGGTGTTCTAATTTTAGTTGAAGGTATAGGTTAGATATCATTTCTCACAAGTGATCCAGAAGTTTCACTGATCATCGAAGAAATAGTCTGAACCATGTGCCTATGAGCCATTGTAAGGACTTTAGTTCCCCTAGTTTTGCATGACTTTGTTATTCTTACCTCTGCTGCTGAAGAGTCTGAAGAGTCTGGGCTTCGGTTAGGTATCTTGAGCAAGACTTCACCACAAGTATTTCTGGAATTTGCAACCAATACATTCCAGAGCCAAAGTTGGTGGGCATATTAACAAATGTGTTTCACTCTGTGTGTGTGTGTGTGTGTGTGTGTTGTATACACTTAATTGCTTGACTTGTTTTTGTCTCCAGTAGCAGTAGACTTGCTAAAGAAACTAGTTCCCTTAAAGTTTTCTTTTATTCCATTTATTTACTGGGTGTATATGTACATGTGTGGGTAGGTGTCTGCACGAGTGGGTGTGTGCTGCCACAGCATGTGTGGAGGTCCAAGGATGATTTGCAGGAGTTGATTCTCTCTCTCTACCTCGTGAATCCCACAGATCACCATGAGGCTTGGCAGCAAGTTCTTTCCCTGCTGAGCCATCTTACCAGCCCTAGTTCCCTTTCTTAACCGTACTAAAGCCTTCTTCAGTAGCAGCGTCAGCCAGTGGCAGTCCTATTAGTATTCTGTAGACTTCAAACCTTATTGTTTCTAAATGTCTTCAAGAAACTTGGAAGCAGGACAATCATTTTTGTTGATTCCAGAAACCAAAGGCCTTTATTCTCTCCTAACTCACTGATCAGATTATTGTATCTAGGGAGATGTCCCCTTTGTCATAATGGACTGGGTAGCTAGGAAATGTTCTTTAAATGTAAATGAATCCAGCCTTGGGATTATACACTGTGTAACTAGGCAAGCCCCTAAGATCACAATGCAAGACACAATGAAAAGGTCATACATTCCCACTCTGTAAATTATACAAAGTTTCAATTCCTCTAAAGATGATTAAACAGTTCAGAGTGAAACAGACAAATAGCCCCCACACACACACTCACAAAGTTCAGAACTGTACTTTATCTTCATTGAAATCAAAGCATATTGCTCAAAATTATAGATACGTTTTAATGATTTTAAAAAATTGAGCCTGGCTGTTGACAGTCATGTCCTGAGGAAATGTTGAATTGGTCTAACTTTGTCTTTTCTTCACAGGAGTATATCAAGGGGATCTGTGAGCCCGAGCTGGAAGAGAGAGAGTGCTACCCCAAGGCCATGCATTGCATTTTTGCCGGGGCACAGAGCCTCTTTTTGAAGAGCTTAATTCAGGATACTTGTGCTGACCTCTGCGTTTTAGACACTGGGCTTCTTGGTATCCGTGGCAGCGCTGAGGCTGTGGTCATGGCCAGGAGTCACATACAGCAGTTTGTGAAGCTCTTTGAGAATAATGAGAACCTCCCCAGTAATCAGAGAGAGTCGGAAGTCAAACGGGAATTCAGACAGTTTGTTGAAGCCCATGCAGACAGTTACACAATGGACCTGTTGATTCTGCCTACTTCCTTGAAGAAGGAACTACTGAGTCTCACACAAGGGGAAGAGAATCTGTTTGAAACAGGAGATGATGATGTCATTACTGTTGGAGATGTGCGGCCACCAGAGTACACACAGAGTGCTGCGACGGGACTGAGTATTGCTAGAGATGAAATTGTTGTAGAGGAAGATTCCAGAAATAAAGCTAGGACCCCTGTTTCTGAGCTTACAAAACAAATGGACACAGTCTTTTCCAGTTCACCAGATGTGCTTTTTGTTCCAGTGAATGGTCTAAGTCCAGATGAAGATGCTTTTTCCAAAGACAGAGTTTGTCATAAGAGGAGGTCTTCTGATACGGAAGAAAGGCATACCAAGAAGCAGTTTTCCTTAGAGAATGTTCCAGAAGGGGAGCTTTTGCAAGATGGTAAGGCATCAGCTGGAAATGAAGTCATTGACCTGTCTGATACTGCTTCAAACTCTACAAACCTAAGCCCGGATGGAAAAGACACTACAGAAGAAATGGAATACAATATCCTTGTTAACTTCTTTAAAACCATGGGCTATTCCCAGGAGATTGTTGAAAAGGTCATTAGGGAGTATGGTCCTTCTACAGAACCATTATTGCTCTTAGAGGAAATTGAAAAAGAAAATAAAAGGCTCCAAGAAGACAGAGACTTTCCACCTTGCACTGTGTATTCAGAGGCCAGTCAGAGCAGAAGTGCAGGACTTGGGAGCACTACAAATGAGCTTACAACAGATTCTACTCCAAAGAAAACACAGAGTCACACAGAGCAAAATATGGTAGAAAGATTCTCTCAGTTACCGTTCAAAGACTCTAAACAGTGTACCTCAAATTGCAGAATTAATTCTTTCAGAACAGTGCCAGTAGGACAGAAACATGAAATCTGGGCTTCAAAGCAGAACTCAAATTGTACTGTAGACCTGGAAACTGATGGCCTCCCTGCCTCTGCCAGCCCTAAAGACGTCAGTTTTGTTTCAAGGGGAGCTTTAGGGCACCAACAGAGAAACCCAGCTTTTCCTGAAAATGGTGTTCAACAGCAAGCAGAACCTTTGCTTCCAAATAATATGAAGCCTGTCTGTGAAAAGCGTTCTGGCTGCTGTAGCTCTCCTCAGCCTAAGCCAAATTATCCCCCACTTTCTCCACCACTGCCGCTGCCCCAGCCGCTGCCTTCAGTTGCTGAGGCTCGTTTTGGAGGGTCCTCTGATCATATTGATTCCTCAGTTACGGGGGTTCAAAGATTTCGAGATACCTTAAAAATACCATACAAGCTGGAGTTAAAAAATGAACCAGGAAGAGCAGATTTGAAGCATATTGTTATAGATGGAAGTAATGTTGCAATTACGTAAGTCACTCTGCAGATTACTCTTACATAGTTTTATAAGCAGTGTCTGAGGGCCGTGTGTGTGTGTGTGTGTGTGTGTGTGTGTGTGTGTGTGTGTGTGTGTAGACTGTCCTTTGTATTCTAGTGGAATCTTTTGGTTTTTCAAGACAGGGTTTCTCTGAGTAGCCCTGGCTGTCCTGGAACTCACTCTGTAGACCAGGCTGGCCTCGAACTCAGAAATCCACCTGCCTCTGCCTCCCAAGTGCTGGGATTAAAGGCGTGTGCCACCACCGCCCAGCTCATTCTGTGCGCCACCACCGCCCGGCTAATTCTGCATTCTTCTTAGGCAGGGGTCTCTCTCCTCTTCTCCCCTCCACACTCTTCCATCATGGTGGATCTCCTTCCTTCTCCTCTTCCTCCAAGTCTCCCAAGCCTAGGTAACCTAAAAGTCCTGCCTCTGTCTGTCCTGCCCAGACATTGGCTGCCCGGCACCTTCAGAACCAACTGGGGGGCAGGGTCCCTCACTGTCTTACGTGAGGATGTTCAGACTCTCTTGTAAACAATTCTGGGGACACAACTTAACATTAGAATACAAGCAGCATTAGACCAACCCCACTATATTTGGTCTTCCCTTCTGAACTTTCTCTTCGCCCTATTCCTGTGGGCAAGAGACGGTAGAGACGATGTATTTCCACACTGCACATAGAGACGGTGTATTTTCACACTATACATTGTTCCGTGGCACTTAGGATACAGCTGTAAATGAATTAGACTTTGAAATCTGTGTTACCATTAAATTCCCAGTACAAGAGTGGAGCTGCTGCTGCCTTGTTCATGAGACAGCCACAAACATAGAGCTTGTAGAGCTCGGTCTGCCGCTAATTGTAGTCCTTCTTGCCTCACTTCCCTCAAAAAAATCTTTCAAAAATATTTTATTTTTATTTTTAATTAAGTGTATCTGTGTATCTGAAAGTTGATTTGTACACATTTATACAGTGTACACAGGGGCTAGAAAAATGTATCTGATTCCCTGTTGTACACATGAATACAGCGTGCACAGGGGCTAGAAAAGTGTTTCTCTAATCCCTTGTTATACACATGAATACAGTGCACACAGGGACTAGGAAAGTGTCTCTGATACCTGTTGCTGGAGTTCTAGGTGGATTGAGCAGTCCGACGTGGGTGCTGGAAACGGAATTCAAGTCTTTCTTAATGGCTAAGCCATCACCCCCAGCTCCTACAGGCATTGAATCCTAAGAATAATATTCTGTGTTGCTGAGTGTTTGTATGGCCTCTTCTAGGAATCCTAATACCTATGGCATTTTTTTTCTGGTACTCATGTTTGGGCATGAGTGAGGCAAGCACTCTATCACAGTAGCATCTCCCCAATACTCTGTATCTTTCATTTTGAGCTGCTCTTCCTAAGTTGCCCAGGCTGGCTGGCTGACCAGGCCACAATCCTCACAATCCTGCCCTATCTCCCCCAGTGCTTCTATTTCAAACACGAAAAATTAATTATTGGCATGTGTTTATTTTGTTTTATGTGTATGAGAGTTTTGCCTGATATGTCATTGAGTGCATACCTGGTGTCCACGGAGACCAGAAAAGGGTGTTGGATTCCTTAGGACTACAGTTACCATTCGAGCCATTGTGTGGGTACTGGGAACCAAATGCAAGTCTTTTGCAGGAGTAGCAAGTTTTCTTTGATGCCGAGATCTCTCTCCAGCCACTTATATTGTTGTTGTTGTTCTCTTCCTCCTCTTCCTCTTTCTCTCCTTCTTTATGTGTATGCATATGTGTTTATATGAATGCATGCCACATGTGTGCAGGTACCCAAAGAGGCCAGAAAAATGCACTGGCTCCTCTGGAGTCAGAGTTACAGGCAGCCGTGAGCCTCCCTGTTAGTGGGGAGTGGACTCAGCCCCTCTGAAAGCAGCAGGTAACCCTGAGCAGGATCTCTCTAGCACTACTTTTCTTTTTTCTTTTTTTTTTTTTTCATTAAAATTTACAAACATAAAACAAGACTCTTCATGGGTTTACTCGACAGTTACTAGTTCATCACCGATCTTGTTTCATCTGTAATCTTACCTACCACTTTAAGCCATTTATCTTATGTTGTTTTTTGTTGTATTCTGTTTATTTTCCCTGTGGCATTGGGGGTGGAAGCCAGGCTTTTCCACTTGTTGGGACAGCACTCTGCTGCTGAGCTCCCTCCAGCCCTTTGGGTGCTTGTGAGGAAATCTCAGGTACATATTTCATCCGTAAGTACTTCAGAATGTGTCTCAGATACAGTCCGTGTTGTTTTCTGGAAATTGTTTCTTACCTAGAGGACAGAGGGAACATTGTGTCCCAGCAGCTGCCTTCCTCATGGTGCCAAGGACTCTCGCTCAGTTTTTCTCCCTTTCTTTTAATGTGGGTGTGTCCTTTTCTTGATGAACTCTGGGACCTGTTTGTCCTTGGCAATAGGACAGAACTCACTGCTAATGGGGAGCAAAGCCACATAGGTCATGGCCCCTATGAACTTGCTGTACTTGGGGAGGTGCCTCCAGCAGCACCTGTGCCTGGCATGCTTATGGTAGTGTAGCTGTAGGGTAGCACAGAATCATGGCTGCTGACAGTGGTGTGGTCCACGTGTGGACCAGGCCCAGTTTGCTCTTTTTTGGTACATTAACCATGTTTGTCATCCTTCATCCCTCCATATAAGTCTGTACAGCTCAGATCTATACATCTGTCTTGTAGCTTTTAGTATGGAGTTTTTTGTTTTGAAACATGGTCTCACCACGTATCCCCAATCTAGAACTTGCTATAAAGGCCTGGCTGACCTTTAACCGAAAAAAGATCTAGTCTGCCTTCTTAAGTGCTCGGATTATAGGCATGCGCTATTACACCTGACCTATTGGTTTTGAGGCAGGGTCTTACTGTGTAGCCTTTGCTGGCTTGCTGTGTCAACCAGGCAGGCTCCAAAGTCATGAAGATCCTCTAGTCTGCCTGCTTTGTATAAGACTTCAGTGATGTGCATGCCTGGTGGTATGAATTTTTACAAGTATAAGCATTGTTTTGCTTTTCTTTTTTAAAAAATAAATTAATGGTTGTATGTTTTCATTTTGTCACAATTTTTTTTTAAAAAATGCCACCATTTTAGATATTAAAAGTTTATCAATTTGGGCTGGGGATACATGTATCTCTGTTGATAGAATGCTTGCTTGGCATTCTTGAAGCCCTGGGTTTTATCCAGCATACCATGTAAACTGGATGTGGTGTCCTCTTCCTGAATCCCAGCCCTGGGAAGGTGAAGGCAGGAGGATCAAGGTTGAAAATGAAAGGCAGGGTGAAAGTGCTGTGCCTGTGTCCTTGTCCCCAAGCAGCTGCCTATTGTCATCTTACATTGGTTTAATCTAAGTAAAACTAGAAGAGCTATTGAGGTACCTGTGGTCCAGGACTGGTGTGACTATAGAGTTAACTTCATGATTTTGAAGAAGTTAATTCCTTTGTAAAACCTTCCTCCCTATGGAAAAATTTCCCAAATTGATACTCAAACAATAAACACAGATGAACCAAGGCTGAGCATGGAAATGATGCTGTGTGTGTGTGAGCTCTATGTGTGTTCATGAGTGTGTGTGTGTGTGTGTGTGTGTGTGCGCGCGCTCTGTGTGTTCATGAGTGTGTGTGTGTGCTGTATGTGTGTTCATGAGTGTGTGTGTTGTATGTGAGTTCATGAGTGTGTGTTGTATGTGAGTTCATGAGTGTGTTGTATGTGAGTTCATGAGTGTGTGTGTGTGTCAGTGTGTGTATGTGGAGACCAGAGGTTAAGGTCAGTGTTTTCTGTTGCTTTCCTGTGTTTTGTTTATTGTTTTGGGGTCAGGTTCTTTCATTGAATCTGGAGCTCACCAATTTGGCTAAATTAGCTGGCGAGGGAACTGGAGGGTTCCTCCTGCCTTTGCCTCTTCACTACTGCTAGAATTACAGGTGAGCGCCCCACGTTCCCTTGGTGCGTGGGTGCTTGGGGCAGGAGCTCAATCTTCCTGCTCATTCATGTGGAAGAACTGCACGTGCTCTTAACTACTGAGATTAATTGTTATTATTATCCCTATTATTTTAATCATTATTCCTATTTATGTATATGGGTAGGGGCACAGGGAGGTTGTGCATATGCAAGCTGGTACACACAGATGACAGAAGAGGGGGTTGGATCCCCTGGAGCTGAGGTTACAGGTGGTTGTGAACCTGACACAGTGCTGGGAGCTGAGCTCCAGCCCTCTGGAAGAGCAGCAAGTGCTTTAACCACTGGGCCAACTCTCCCAGCCACTTGCTGTTTTTGAAAACTGATTTTTTTTCTAGAGGATTTGACTTTTCTTCAGATTTACTGATTTCTGTGTCTAGGAGCAGCTCTTTAAAAGGGCACACACCTGTAACCCAGCACTCACTCGGGAGGCGGAGGCAGGTGGATCTCTGAATTTGAGGCTGTCTTGCTCTGCAGAGCTACACAGAGAAACTCTTAGAAAACAGCAATAAAAAAAAGGATGTTACCAGCCTGGCAGTGGTGACGCACACCTTTAATCCCAGCACTTGGGAGGCAGAGGCAGTTGGATCTCTGAGTTCGAGACCAGCCTGGTCTACAGAGTGAGTTCCAAGACAGCCAGGGCTACACAGAGAAACCCTGCCTTGAAAAACCAAAAAAAAAAGGATATTATCCTAAAACAGAGTAGATTCGCATGGAACGTTAGGAATCAGATTTCCTGTTCTTGCTGGCCTCTCTATAGCAGATTCCATGGCTATTTTTCATTAAGTGGAAGCTAGAAGTTACAAATCAAAATTTGTAACTTGATGACATGATTGTCATTCTGATCATTTTAACTAAGACCAAATGTTTTTTAAGTTTTTTAGCACTGTTGTGTGAGAATTGAACTTTTGTTCTTAGATACACTAGGCAAATGCTCTGCTTCTAAAACTTCATTCTCAGCCTGGGGCTTTATTATTAATAGTTATGTGTGTGTGACAGAGAGAGGGAGGGAGGGAGGGG
>NW_022196905.1:225158500-225193796 GCF_008632895.1 Mastomys coucha | reverse complement strand
AGAGGGAGGGAGGGGGAGGGAGAGAGGGAGGGAGGGACAGAGATGGAATCTTCATACAAGTTTTTTGGAGCAAGAATTTGGTATTACTTGATAACCTTGTCCAGGGTCACACCTAGACTTGGGGCCATACTGTCTTTCCTCAGTACCTGGACTGTCTATATCTTCACAGAGTTTAAGGTTAGAATGCTCAGGCCTTATCGTTGTTGGACACATAACTCTTCACAGGGACCCTCCCCCATTTGACCTAGCTACATGCTGTCATAGCGAGAAGGAAATCTAAGGCTGTCACGAGCAGGGTATCTTGGTGGGAACTCCCCTGAAGCAGACCAGCCCCGCTCTGCCCTGGATTGCTGTTGATTTGTCTGACATGATGTCTGCAGCTCATATATATGATGAGAAATTCCAAAACACCTGCCTTATGCTGCTGACTGTGTATGTGTTTGGCTCGTTTCCCCTTGTCACCATGAATGAGTCAGTCATGAGTCAGTGGACATGTTTGTGGTGTCTGGGCTCGACATCACAGTGGTGGCTGAAACCCCAGCCCGAGAGCACCTGACTTGTTGCTTTGGTGATTTTCCGTATAGATGGGGTTTGCCCATTCACTTGTCAGAACTGTACGTTCTGTCCACTCCTCTTGCCAGTCTTTCTATAGCAGGTTCTACAAACTAGTTTTTATTAAGTGGAAGCCAGAAGGAAATCATGCTTTCCTGGTTAACTCGGAAAGGGCTTTCCACTATTCCCCCACACTGCCCTGTCTGGGTTGGTGACCATTGGTAGCTATTGTCACCTAGCTTTCCTCTGCTTTAGACATGTTGACTGGCTGCTATAGTTCGAAAAATGGCCGGGTAATTTGTTTTCAGAGGCATGAGACAAGAATTCATTCTCCCTGGAGAGCTGACACACCTACCCTCCCAGGCTCAGAGGTGTTTTCCTGCATGTGGAGCTGGGAGCCTCACACTTTGGCCCCCAAAGTAGAAGGTGTTATATTCTATGCACCTTGAATATATGCTCTCTAGGTTTGGGTAGACCACTGGTCTGCACTTCCTTGTCCACCAGCCTCTCTGTTGCAGAGAGGAAGCAGCAAGGACTAAGCATACTTCCCCAGGCAGGGTAGCAGGAGTAGGTTTAGACTCAGAGGTCTTACTGGACTATCTACTGTTAAGACAAATGTTTGGCTCCACTTGGATTTTTTTCCTCCCTGGGGCTGAAGCTTAAACTCAGACCACACCCCCAATGCTCAAATCCCATTTTCGTTTTTATGCAGTTTTATTTTCTAGATAAATCTATATACTCACTTATCTAAATCTTAAACCACTGTTTTTAACACTAGAGACTTTCAGGGTAAAAAATGTGATCTTACCACAGATCACTGAAAACTGGGGCAGCATTAGTGCTTCCAGAAACTTTGTCACACCCCCTCAGAAAGCCAGGTAGCATGTGTGTGTATCTGTGATTTGAATAACATGGAGGCCCCTTTCAAGGTTTTAGAGGACTAAACAGGTTTTCCTTAAAAAGCAGGAGGCGCTTGATTTGGGATCTTCATGTTAGAGCTGGTTGACTTAACTCCAGGCCTGTCTTTGGTGTTAAGCAATTTATGTGGTTATTCTTCAAAAACAACAGCAGCATCCCCAGTTAACTCCTCCTCCCCCTACCCATCCCCCCAACCCCCCCCCGTAACAAGTGTCACACTGGTACATCCTTACCGTATCAGCAGCGGGTTTATTTGCTTGCATGTGTTTTCTGGGATAAGATCTGATCCCAGTTTCTTTTTTATGGGTCTCTGGAAAAAAAGAGTGGGCTTTATTCTCTAGCAGAGGGAAGGAACTGTGAGCTATTCTTTGCAACCTCTGGACAACCCAGCCTATTGTATGCAGCTCTTCCTGCTCTCAAGGGTCAGGAATGCAAATGGGGTGGCAGCATTCTATAGTATAGCACTGACCAGGGGTGGGGAAGTTTGAGTCTGCCCCACCACACCACTTTCCAGCTAGCCACACGCTATAGACAGGCCATTGTGTCTTGCACTCACAGTAGAGCAAAGCTGGGAGGTGAAAGGTCAGAAAGGGTCTTCTGAAGGACTGCGTCACACAAGACTGAGCCATCAGAGGGCTGGATGGAAGGTGAGGCTTAAGCAGCCAGAGGATGGGAACAAGATCACTTGGCGAGAGTATTATGGAGAATTTGCTTGTGCTGGCACTCTCTGACTGGTCAGAGGTAGAAGCCAACCCTGGCAGAAGATGTGTGTGGGAAGGACTTCCCTCCTTCACCTTTAACTGCCTGAGACAAAAATGAAAGATTTTTGTTTGTTTATTTTCATTATATTCATTACTTATTTATTTGAGTGTGTATGGGGAGTGTGCACCATGCTGCACACATCGTACTTTCATATGGCAGCATAGACCCACGTTTTCAATGTGCATGTGTATATGCGTACCGTGTACATGCCTGGTCAGAAGAGGGTTTCTCATTGACTGGGACTAGAGTTACAGATGGTTGTAAGCCGCCATGTGAGTGCTAAGAATGGCATCCATGCCCTTTGCAAGCTCAGTAAGTGCTCTTACCAAGGAGCCATCTCTCTAGCTTCTGTTTTTGTATTTTGAAATGAAGTGCCAGACTTAAGGGGATGCAGTTTTTTACTTCAGTAGCAGGAGGTCACACACTGGGCTAAGTGCAGCCCCTTTCTGTTTTACAAGCAGGAACTCAGCCACATTTGTCATCTACAACTGTCTGTGGCTGTTGTCACATTGCTGTGGCAGGGTTGAGTGGTGACAGTGAGCACGGTGACCGTTACAGGTTGACTGGTTCTAGCTTGTTTCTTGCGTGCTTACCTCTTTCTCTGCTCTTTGCTTCATTCAGTACAGTCCTCCATGGCCCTAGTTAGTTTCATTTGAATCGTTTTCAAATTGTTCTTTATAAGCTTTGAACTTGGAAACTTTTCAGTTCCTTGGAAAGTGGGTGGTGTACCTAACACCTATCAGAGGCAGCAGCAACATTGAGTACTGTGGTATTGGCAGAGTCACATCTTTATTCCTGTCCTCAACCACAGGAAGGCCGAGCATGGGCATTGTCACAGCTACTGAGCTGTTTTCTGCTTGAGGGACAGATTCTCTCAAATTCATAAGAAATGCCAACATGTACACCAGTAGTGGAGCTTGGTGGCAGAGTGCTGACCTAGCCTGTGAGGACCTAGGCTTGATCTACAACACAGTAAGAGAGTGGGGATGGGGGATAGTTACTCCATGGAGGTATACATCAGTAATGTCAGACCTCATGAGACTGAGGCAGGAGGATCACAAATTTGAGTCAGTTTCAATGACATACAAAGACCATGTCTCAAAAAAGGAGTTCAAGTTCTTAGAGGCTAGTGATTAGACAGAACTTAGGAATAGGATCTTTCCCCAATAGAATACATTTAAAGCCAACGATAGAAAACTTACTATAGCAAGCCTGCCACTCTCCACCAAAAGAGCAAACTCAGTCTGTCAAATACAGGGCAGAGACCTGCGACTAACTCTAAGCTGCAGGAAGGCCTCGGTTGGCTGGTCCAACTTTGCAAAGCAGCGAACTGTACAACAAATGTGAAATTAAAAGCGTGTTTGTGTTGTTTTTGTTATGTATTGTTGCTCTTTTCTGTGGTAAAACCTAGATTTTCTATATACTTTAACCTGAAAGAAATTGTCCTTCCTTCCAGCCACGGTCTGAAAAAGTTCTTTAGTTGCCGTGGGATAGCAATTGCAGTTGAGTATTTCTGGAAGCTTGGCAACAGAAACATCACTGTGTTTGTCCCGCAGTGGAGAACAAGACGGGATCCTAATATCACAGGTGAGGCCCAGTGATCTTTCCATAATTCTGGTTATTTAATATTTATTATTAAATATTTATTGCTTTAATTAATTGAGATATTTAATGCTTCAAATTTCAACATAGGGTGCTTAGAATAGAATCATGCACGTGGGCAACAACTTGAATGGCAGAATTCTAAATTGATTCTGTCTGGTAAAATAGCAGTTGAAAACTCTGTGTAGTTGTGCACACCCGTGATGTCAGTGCTCAGAAGATGGAGCAGGAAGGGCAGAAGTCAGGAAATCAAGGTCATCTTTGGCTACAAAGTAGGACTTCTAGGGGCGTGGTGTAGACACACCTCAGTTGAAAGGTGTTGTAGTCTAAGGAGTGAGTAGGGAAGGGTGGAGACCTAGCAGAGCTGCTAAGAGAGGATGTCTTCCACTAGCTTGGGCTTTTGAGTATTTAAATAATATTTTTAAGTGGTTGCTTGGTAAACTTAGAACCTTCAACTATGTCTTTTCAGTAGTCTGATGGCTTACTATGAATCATTTCTGTTTGCTATATAGTACTTTGTGGCTAACCTATAGGCCCCACACAAAAGGTTCAAATTTAATATAAATTGTGAAATATTCCAAAGAAACTTAAGGTTGTTTTTGTCTTAGGTGAAAAGGCTGTGCCAGGCACCTAGAAAGGAAAGGTAAAATGGGGTGGGCATATTTTATAGATTTGTCTAGCATGGAAACAGGAAGTGAAACTTAGATACAAGGGAGATGGCACTTCCCTAGTGTTCCAGCTTCCTCTATGTGGGAGAAGATCCACCAGAAGCAAGATAGATCCTTCCTTTTCTGTCCAAGTGTCAGTGCTGACCTACACACCATGCAGCTCTGAGGCAGGGCGCCCTCCATTTTGGGCAGAGCAGATCAGGTCACTGGCAGCTGCTTGGGTAAGAAATGCAAACACAGGAATCTTATGCTTCCGCTCTCAGCTTCTCCTGCCTGACTGCTTCTCCACTGTAAGGCATTGGCCCTCCATCCTGTCACTACTCAAGCCCGTGAAAACCAGTAAATACTTGTACAGACAGCTAAGAGCAAGAGAAGGAGCTGCAGCCAGGCTGGAGAGCAACCGAGCAGCCTTTCTCAGCTGGAACAACAACGGCAGTTCACGCCCACAAGCCCTGCTTTCAGATGGCTCTTCTCCTTCCCTCCTCCCTCTCCCCCTCCTCCACTTTGGGTGACTCTTGTCATTTCTCTTTTTGTACTGTACTTACAGTATATACTTTTGGGAAAGTTCTTGGGGGCAGGATTAATTAAGTATGGGCTTCTGGTTTAGTTGTCATTTAGAGGCAGTTGAGTTTAACATTTGTTACCTTGTTCAAAATCTACCCAGTCAGTTCATATGCTGGGCTTACCTTAGTGCGAGTGATTTTTCTTCTTTTGGTGAGTTAGTAAAGTTGAGTAAATGGGAAAAAGAATCTCTGCAAGTTCCCAAGTGAAATATTTGGGTTTGCATTCATTTATTTACACATCTGGGAAGATAGTCTTTGCTGAATACATATCAACTTCTTCCATGAACAGAACAGCACTTCTTAACCCAGCTCCAGGAGCTTGGAATATTATCTTTAACTCCTGCCCGGATGGTCTTTGGAGAAAGAATTGCTTCTCATGATGACAGGTATGAAGGGCTGTTTTTCTTCCCAAGGTGGGAGTGGGGTGGTAAGGAGCTAGCTACCTGTCTACCAAATAGGTCTGCACTCTGAAGGGACCTGCTTAATTCAGTTTCAAACTCATCATCAAGACCACTAAGATACTCTGTAAATTTAGGAATGGCACAAAAGAAACTTTGGAGATTTGTTTTGAGTTTGTTCATTTTAGTAAAGCATGTCTGAGATGAGAAAAAGCAGGTGTGTGTGGTTGGTTGATTTTCTTTTTGGAGATTAGGTCTTACCATGCAGCCCTGGCCCAGAACTCACTCTGTAGATCAAAGATCTAAGCATATCTCTGTGTTTCAGGCCAGCCAAGGTTACATGGTGAAATTCCCACCCCCAAAGGGAGGAATTTTGATTCCACCCTTACCCCATAGTGTGTAGTTTACAAGCTCTTTTCTCGTGCTCTTGTGTCAGTAGTAACAAGCATGATGTCTGGGACCCTCAGGCTGTCTGTCCCTTCTTCTCTTCGTTATTCTGCCCATTTCCACATTCCTCCCACTGAAGGCGGTGCTTTATTTGTTACCCAAGCTGGTATATGGTTAAATGGGAAAGAGGTGAGTTAGGGCCAAGGTAGACATTCACTCACTGACAGGAAAGAGTCTGTGTTAGATGAGGTGGATCCGAGGTGCCATCATAGAGCAGTGTGAAAAGAGCTGAGCAAGGGCTGGACAGAGTTAGGAGCAGCCCTGGGAATCTGTCCTGAAGGGCCCTCTGTGGACCCTGTAACAGGCTCAGGAGCCCTGGAGTGCTTAGGCAGCAAGCCTTCAGGTCCTGACGACCACTGCAGCTTTCTTCTCACAGCCAAGGACTCAGACCCAGGTACAGACATGCAATGGAGGCTTTTGCTTGACTTATGCAGCCCCCTGGGTATCAGAGAACATGGGTGTGTATCCCAGTGGATATAAGAGAAGCCTTCCTATCTACTTTATTGACATTTGGGCAGATAGCAGCATTGAAATTTGTACGCTTTAAGAATAAACTGTATTGTTCATAAATAAGGAAGTCAGCCAAGCACGGTGTTTCAAACCCATCAACTCAACACTTGAAAGGTAGAAGCAGAAGGCTTAGGAATTCAAAGTCATCCTCAGCTACACAATGAATTCTAAGCTAGCCTGGAATATATGAGACCCTGGGTGAGGTGGGTGAGATGGGGGAGTAACAAAAACAAAACACTTTCTAAGCTTCCTGAGATCTTGGAACTACTGAGTTGTTTGAGTCCCAATTAGAGATGACTAAGAAGGGCTGTCATTCATACTTAGAGACTGCTAAGAAGGTTGGTCATTCATACTTTTGAGGCCAGCAATCTCTTTTTAGTTTCATTATCTTTGTTCTCATTCAAGAAATAACATTTTCATCAACTCCAGAGGTTTCAGTTCTGTTTTGTTTTGTTTTTGGTTTTGTTTTTTAGATAGCTTCTCACTATGTAGTCTTGGCTATCCTCAGACTTCACAGGTTAACTCTGTGCTGCTGTTCCGAAAGTGCTGGGCTTACAGGTGTGCATTACTAGGCCTTTTGAAAGGCTTTGAACAGGAATAATCTTCAGCAATATGACACAGTTCTTTATTATTTCTTACTGTTTTCAGCACCATAAGGCCCTAGTTCTATCCCTAGCATCCTATAAACCAGGAATGATGGCACATACCCATAATCCAGCACTACAAGGTAGAGGCAAGAAGATCAGAAGGTCAGAGTCATTCTTAGGTTACTTAGTTCAAGGCCAACCTGGGAGACTTAAGACCCTCTCTCTCAAACAGGGCTGGGAGTTGAGTGATAGAATACTTACTGTCAGGTCCAAAGGGATCCCCCCAGTTCTCCAAAATGACAGTCTTGGCTCAGCTCAAGTCTGACCATAGAAAGACTGCTGTGGAAAATATAAATGCTCACTCATACAGCATCCCTGCCTACCAGAAAGAGCCACTTCCCTTGGCCTTCGTGGTTACAAAAGCCCAAAGCCAAGTAAGCACCAGGTCCCTCCAATCCCTAGAAACATGGCTGTTCTTTCTTCCCTCCTGACTATACTAGCTCACAGGCAGCAAGCACTCTCCTGCACACATGCATACACATACTCTCACACACGCACACATGCGTGCTCACACACACACACACACACACATACATACACATACACACATGCACACGTGTGCACACACACACATATGCACACACATACACACACAAACACACACACACACAGCCATAGCCCTAGCCGTGGCCAATATCCATCTTCTCTCCTCTCTGGATTCTACCAGATACCTCTGGCTGTTCTTTCTCTTCATTCTACAGTAAAAGCCTTCTCCCCAGCCATGGAGCAGTCATCCTGGTAGTTTCTCTACTGCGTCACTTACACTTGCCTAGCATGCCAGGCCCTCGGTTTGATTGCCAACACTGTAAGAACTGTTTTAAAATGCAAACCTGTTTCACCACCCTGTGCCCGTTCCTAACCCAATGAGTCTGTCTATAAAGGCCAAACTGAAGGGTGCCTGACTGATGTCGTCTTACAGCAATGCAGAAAATGGATTGCTTTTAGAATTGCACAGCTGACCATCAGGTAACTAACACTGAACTCCACTTAGGCAGCCACGCAGCTGAAAGACGAGAGATTTCACAGGCCTGTACCTTTAGCTCACTCAAGCCTTCATGCATTCTCACCACAGTTTATTGGAGGAACTTTTCTAGGAAATGTAGGAATTGTAGTTAAAAATCATTTTTTTGTAGTTAAGTTGCATGAAAAGTTGTTTTATAATTGCACTAATAATTCCAGAGATACTCATCATTTGAACATTTTCAGTTGACAGGGTCCTAACTGTATCCAGCCTGAGTTCAACTGGCGATTTTTTAAGAAGAGAAAACCCTTTCATTTCTTTAGCCCAGCTACTCCTGCCAAGCATGCTCTTTGCTCATTTTGAACCCTCTTGTTACCGTAGGTTCCTACTGCACTTAGCGGACAAGACTGGGGGTATAATTGTAACAAATGATAACTTCAGAGAGTTTGTGACCGAGTCAGTGTCCTGGAGAGAAATTATTACAAAAAGGTAATCTTTTCTTCTTTGCTTTGATCAGAAGTTTAGTGTTTGCATTTTGTGTAGCTTCTGCATGCCAGGGTGGTGGACCCAGTAAGGGTAAAGATACTCCTAAGAGTATCTGAAATGTCAGCTCTGGAGTACTGTGACTCAGCAAGAGTATAGAATAAACATTTTGCTGAGCGAAGGGGGCACCTAACTGAGGGTACAGGGGTGAATCTTTCAAGTTTTAGTTTCAGTGTCTGTGTTTTCCATGAGTTTAGTGTGCCGGCTTTCTTCTTGGTGATACTGTTCAGTTGCTGAACTCCTTCAGAGCAGTGAACACTGAGTTCTGGGGGCCCTCAGAAGCCTGTGCGCTTGATAGCTGCTTCACACAAGAAGTAGGAGCGCCATGCATGTGGCAAATAGGAGTCATGAAGTGAATGTTCCCACATTCATTTCTCTTGGTGTTTCACAGTTGCCCCTTGTCTGATACATCCTTATAGCTTGCTACATCCTAACAGGATTTTTGAAAAAGCTTGGCTTGGGCTGATGAGCAGTGCCAGGCCTGAGGACCTGAGATCAGTGCCTGGAATCCCCACACAGGGGAAGAGAGGTTCCCTCTAACTGACCTCCACCTGTTTGCAGGAGCGCATGCATGCACACAGACACATAAGCATGTAATTTGAAACTTTTAACAGGAAGAGAGAGCTTGGTCACAAACTCTGGGATAAAAGTGAATTACTATCTGCATCTTGACTTGTTGCTACAAAGGTCTTGGTGCTGGGTGGACGAGAGTTGGTCTCTGACCTGGTGGGCACAGTTCATGAGTGAGCTGTTAAACTGCTCAGAGACTGCCAGGAGTTACACACGCGTCTGCACACAAGGAGGCTTTAATTGCAGTGGGTCTCAAAACAACTTAGACGTCATAGAAGCAACTCAGAAATCAAAATGTAGACAGACATACACGCTCGGATTTTTTTTACTCTATTTATTCATTTATTTGAGAGAGGATCTCCTATGTAGCTTTGGTGGGCTCCACCTCACCCTCCTCTGCTCTGGAGTGCTGGGATGAAGAGCACATACCACCACGCCCAGCTAATTTTTTACTTTTTAATTTTTGTAAGGTGCTAGAACCCATAGCCCGGGGTATGCCAGGCAAGGCTTTCCTGCTGAGCAGGCTCTGGTTCTAACCTGCCCTTGATGAGTAATGCATGCTCGCCCTTGAGTTTCTCTTCCTAGGACCTTGTTTCCAGAGGTTTGCCTAGAATACATTTGTTTCCAGTTTCACTTAAACTAGATCTTTGTGGCACACCTGCTGAGTCCCAGGCAGACAGTCTTTAACAGTGTTTCTCATCTGGTAGAAGGTGCCTGGCTAGGCTACACAGCCAGCTGAGAAAAGCTGCTTGTGAAACTGTCCACCACCAAAGTTACAATGATTTCACTGAGTGTGGGTGGGGTCAGTTAGCAGTCAGCACTCTTAGACTGACCATTGCCCCAGGATGGGGGAGCTACCTTAAGATATGTCCCATTTCCTACAGTAGTGGAGGGCACTGTTGTCAGCACTGTGACCTTCTGTGTTGTAGACTGCTTCAGTACACGTTCGTGGGGGACATATTTATGGTTCCTGATGACCCTCTGGGAAGAAACGGACCTCGGCTAGAAGAATTTCTTCGAAAGGAGGTCTTTCTTAGGTATTTCTTTGCATTCCCTTGTATGTCAAAGTTTATTATTTCAATCACATGCTATTTTGATTGAGCAGGTACTGTCCTTAATAACTAGAAATGGCATATTTTTTTAAAGCCTTAATTAGATTAATGATGTATGACCAATGTGCAACCCAATCAAGTAATCACTCCAAGGTTAATCTTCAGTATGAGCTTTTCAATTTTCTTTTGCCTGCCTGCCTGCTTTAGACATTTCTGTGTCAGCAGGCTGCATTTGAACTCTGATCCTTCTTCTGCCTCCTGGGGGTCCAGGCCTGCCTTGTGTGAGGCTCCTTCTCATTTTAAGCCTAAGAGAACACAAATGTTCTTGAAGATCTGTGAGCAGCAGATTTTCAAGCTGGAGATAATTTCAGTCAGTGCTGTCTGATTGCTTTTGTGGGATGCTTTTCTACGAACTTTCTGGAGTTGTTTGTTTTGAGTGTGCAGTGCTGACGTGACCTCATGTCCTGCTCTGAAATCACTGGTAGAGAGCCGACAGCTACAGTTTACCATCACTGAATGGAAAAGCCTGTCTTGCGTATTTGTCTGACACCGACTGACAAGTGAGGGTTATATATTTTTATGTTTAGAATTCTCGGGTGACCTTGTTAACCACAGCTTCCTTTATATTAACCAGTGGCAGATCTTTTCTCTGTTTTAAAACCAAAATAACCTGTATTTCTGTGGACCCTCTAGCAGATTATCTGCATAGGGTTGGTCTGGGTACCTAAAAGGAGAAGGCACATTCTCTCCCAGCTTGCAAGGCTGCTAATCTGTCATTTGTGCCTTTGGGGACCATTTGTTGGAACTTGATGGTGCATGGAGGTGGGTTGATTTTCACAGAGGGAGAAATAGTGGACAGTCTATAATGGAGACCAGCATACATTCAGTTTCCTAATTTGGTGACCATTTCTCTCTGAGCCTTTGGGTTTTATCACAGTTGAGGTGTTAAAGCCCAGGCAGAGTCATCTGCCCACTGAGGAAATGGCAGCCTGCTGTGTACTCCCTCCCTCCCCCTCTACCCCACGTCTTATATTGGAAATTCTCATTGCAGTTTAGACCTCATGGCCTGTGTTTGAGGCTCTGTGTGAGCCCCGTGCTGAGCCAAGGCCCAGGTCTAGCTAGAGGTGGGTTCTTGGCTACCTATTCCACTCCTGCAGTAGCCTGGTGACAGGATCAGCCCTTCTGGTCATTTTCCATCCCATCTAGTGCCATTTTCAAAGGGCTTGGTGGCTAGCTGCCAGCACTCCTTCATGAGGGGATGCCATTAAGGTTATTAATGTAGCTTTTGTAGGCTGTTGAGCTTCTGGAATTGACAGCACTGTTTCTCCCAGCTCTCAGCTGCAGCTAGAGTCGGTAGGAGTTGTTGAGCAGGACCGATGTCCCCTGTATGCACATATAACACCGTGTGCATGTACATTGAGAGCTCACGTGCCCTGTCTAGACCTCATTGAAGACAAGAAGTCTGTGAGCCTGTTGGAGTTGCCTCTGGGCCCAGGGAGAGATGGCTCTCCTCAGTTCTGTAAGCTGACCCTGCACAGAGGAGTAGGAACCTTACAGAACCAACAAGTGTGGCCAGCCCTAAGACAAAAGACTGGTGAGACACTGTCAAATCCAGGAATACTCGCTCCCTTATGGGTCTGGAAATGGTACCGGGTGCCCTATAGGCCACGCTTTGGGGGCTGATTTCACCACCCCATGGCTTTCTCCTCAGGCCTTCAGAAACCATGGAACTAGCATCTAGGCCTTCAGTGTTAGCCATAGGTGCTTTGAAAGGGTTTCTTACTGTCCTTCTCACTTCATCCACAGAGACATGCAGCCGCTACTCAATGCCCTGCCAAGTGTGGGCACATTTGACCCTGGCTTCCGGAGTCCCAACACCCAGGTAGCCAACACCAGCCACCAGCCTCCATCCCGGATCCAGGCATCTTCAAGCCCTTGGCTTCCCCAGCAGCCCCACTTCTCCCCCCTGGCCACCCTTCCCAGTGTGCAGCAGAACCTTCCCATGCCAACACAGAGATCTTCTGCAGAGACCAGCGAGCTAAGGGAGGCGCTACTCAAGATCTTCCCTGACTCTGAGCAGAAACTGAAGATCGAGCAGATCCTGGCAGCTCATCCCTACATGAAAGACCTGAATGCCCTGTCTGCCCTGGTGTTGGACTGATGGCTGGGCTAGAGCCCACTGATGATGGGGCAAAGAGGGAACTGCCACCCGTGGGAAGTACCATAATGTGAAGAAGCCTTCCCAGAAAACATTGCTGTGTTGTATAGAAAAAGGAGGGAGATGTTTTATGTATACAGAAATCTGGGTTTTCAAAGCCAGCTTTTTTCTATATATAAATTATGCTGCTATTACAGATTTAACATTTTCTGTAAAAGGAAAGTACATTTTCTGCCTGTTCAGAACTGTTTAATAGCAGTTACTCTTGAGTGTATTTACAATTTTATGTTTTTTAAAACTATTTTCCTTAAAGCTGAAGAAAAATTGACAAATGAATATGGTTAGCCTTTCTAAATAAAATTTTAAGAAAAATATAAGAAAAAAAAAAAGGAGCTGCTTCCTTACGGAAAGCAAGACTTCTTAAAGTCTATTTTCTTGAGGTAATCTGTCCTGTCCACTAAACATGGCGTGTGCTCCCTGCCTTCATCCCTACAGCTGGCCTGCTCTGTTCTTGTGGGGCCTTCTTAGCGAGGCCATTGTGAGAGTGGAGAATCGGAGCCACTAGATGGCACCTGATGCCTGGGCTGTCACCAGTACGCAGACAAAGTCAGACTCTGAAGAGCAGGTGGGAAGTCTTCGCGGCCGTGTGGCCTCATCCTCCTTCTCCTCCGCTGGACAGAGAAGGGAACTGAGTCCCAGCAGACTCCCTGACTGGCGTAGCTCTGTAGTGCACCCACTAGTCCTGGCTGCCATGCTCCCAACCTGGCTCCACAGCCACCTTCACCTCAGAAGGCAAGGTAGGCTGAAGCCTCTGGTGAGGAGACCCCATGTGGAGTTTGTACAGCTTTGCCAAAAAGTTTTCTATTCTCAAGGATGACCCAAGCCAATAAATAGCATTAGTAGTTTCAGAAGGGACATCAAAGCCCCTGTATCTCCCTCCTTTTGTCTTCTTAGAAGTTTCTTAGCAGCTCTTCCTGAGTCTTTCAGAACCAGTTATCTCAGTATTGTCTCTTCTCAGTGTAGCTTGAAGTCTGTGTCTGTGAAACTCTTCCTGGTCATTCTTAGCATCTTGACTCCCACCTGGACCTTCAAAGGGCTTTGTGTTTTCCATCCATGCTGTCTCTAGCCCTCGTGCTTAGAGTCACTGCCCTGTGGATTGTTTTTCTCCTGGTCCCACAGGTAAGCGAGGACTGGACTTGGTGCTGGTTTGTTAGCCATGGTGCAGGGACTGTATAGATCACAGAATGCTGCCACCGTGCTGTGTCTTGGTTCATTTGATCCCTGCATCCCTCAGGAGATGAATACAGAGCCTTCTAGGTGGCTACACTTCTATGTTCTCTCCTGAACTTGTTGATGATGCAGCCTGCTGGGGAGCTGTTTGTCACCTGTCACTAGAGTGTTTCAGACCTGCAGGCTCTGCAAGTAGAGAACAGAGACTTCTGGCTAGCCCCAGGAGGTGACCCACCACAGTTCCTCACCCTGTGCTTCAGCTTGGGAACACAGCAAAGGTGCCACGGTGGAGCTGTCTCCAGGGCTTCTGGCCTGGTCAATCCCAGTCCAGCATTGCTGGGAACCAGGAGAGCCAGAATGCTCCATAGTTATCTCACCCTGATGCTGGCAGGGAGGAGTGCGGGCTATCAAAGGCCCCGCGGTCAGCCTGATCTTTGAGTTGTGTGTGCCTCTGTATTCTCAGTATTGTTTCTGAGAGATACCTGCCCATTTCCCCTTGTTCTATATAGGAGGGAGGAAAAAGCTGGAGGAAACCAAAAGGCATTAATTACTTTGTAGATTACAATGTGAAATATAATTCTAGATTCTTTGTGAAATCTGTCACATTTAGGTAGAACATTTAAAGCCCAGTTATCCAGCCACTGAAGAAAGCTCACAACTTGCTGCTTTGCCTCATCCAAAGCTCTGTTGCTGCTAGGTGCTTGTAGATGCTTGACCTCTATCCCTCCAGTGCCTCCACAGTGAACTTGGGAGTGTCTTAGAATTCCTCCCTATGTGGAGTGCCTCTGCCTCCTGTGTATCCTGACATTTGGGTGAGGCTGTCCAGTGCAGCTAAGGCTGGCACCTTTGGTCATTGGACAAGGTGTCTGATGGACTTCGTGTGTGTGTAGTGTGTGTAGTGTGTATGTGTGTGTGTGTTGCCATAGCTGTCCTGGTCCAGTGCAGTTGGCAGGCTCAGCTGTATTGCTAGGACTTGCTGAACACGTAAGGCATGAAAGAGAACTCCACTTTTCCTTGCCAGTCCCAAGAACCTAGCCCTCCCCCTGGGAGTGGCATCTATTGCAGGTCCTCTGCACTAGGCTGACCCAGGCCCTCGCCTGCTTCCCACACCTCCCCAGTGCTGGCCCTCCTCAGCTTTCTGAGCCACCTCAGCTGGGTCCATCAGTTGCCCTGTTTGCCTGCATTGTTACTTGGTACCTCTGATTCCTTTCGTTCACACAGCCTGTGTTCTGTTGCTAAAGCTTCTCTCTGGCTTCCCGCTTTCCCCTCCCCAGTTTGTGGAGTAGCCTGGGAAATCACTGGTTGCCCTGTCATCCTTAACAGAGTAGCTACAGACAGCAAAGCCCCTACTTTCTTAACCTTACTTTCTTTGTTTTCCTCCTGGAATTGCTCCCTTTCTTTCTTCTCCTTGAAGGCCCGTCCTTAATGCAGGTTCTCAGCAGGTGGTTCTCAAGCTGAACCACCCTTAGGGCTCACAGAGGAAAGGGCAGCCCTTGCTGAATGGCAAGCTGTCCTCAGTCTTTCACTACCTTGAGTGGGGGCACTCTGCTCTAGAGGAAAGCCTGGCGCTTGGCAATGCCACACATCCTAAGTGGCTGTGGTAGGTGATCTGGAACTGGACTTCCTTAGGCGTCACCACTCTCCTGACTACCCTCCACTCTGACACCAGTCCTCTCACTAGCCCTGTGGAGTCTTGGCTCCCAGAACCTCAGCCTACATCCTGCTATCTCTCACCTAACCCTGAGGTCCCTATATCCTTCTTGGCCCTTGGCTTGCTACTTACTGCCTTCCACCTGTTCCCACAGTCCGCCATGACACTGGTCCCTCATTGGTTACCTTACAGCTCTTCCCTCTCCCTAATTCCAGGGGATGCCAAGTTCATTTAGAGGGCCATTTTGCATCATCCTCTTCCTTCTGTGACCTGTACCTGCGACCAGAGCATCCTACCCTCTGAGCCTTGTGTCCACAGCTGCTGCCCCTTGGCTACACTTGACTGTCTACTTTCTATCTCTCGCCATGATCTTCACTCTAGCCACCCAGATCTAGGTTCCCCATGGGCCCTGTTCATGTTTATTCCTCTCATAGAAATGCCCTTCTGCCCTACAGCCTGCCACCTCAAAGGCCCAGCCCTGAGTTCTCTTTGTGTTCTGAGCAGAAGCAGCTCTACGCTATTCTGTGGCCCCACAGCAAATTGGTGTCTCGCTTCTGGCTCTTGCCACTCTGGCAGGTGTAGCCGCAGCCAACTGTGTACTGTGTTGCCTCCCTCTAGACTGTGAGCTCCTCGTGGGCAGGGACCATATGGTCACTCTGTATCTCTTGTGGCACCTAACAGTGCCTTGCACTTGGTAGGTGCTCAATAAATGTCTGTTCAAGTGAACTGGAGGAGGGTGCTTTCTTGACTGCGGCTTTGGCAGCAGGTCCTTGGAGGATCTGTGGTGATCGTGTTCAGAGACAGGACCTACCTCTCTTAGGTTTGGGGGTGGGTCCAATTGCCTGGTTCAATCTGTCTCCCTTTGGAGGTGGGGGTGGGGGAGACTTCAGCACATACCATCCTGGGCAAAGTTGCCTAGACCTGGAATCCTAACAAGATAGAACTATCCAGAGCAGACAGTTGACCCAAGCCACTCCTGACAGTCTTCCTTGGTGATTTTCCCCATTGTGAGTTGGAGCTGTGGGGTGATCCACAGCAGCCATTAGCACTGTGGGGATGAAACACGATCAGGAGGCTCCTGACGCTGACTTCTGAGCTCCCCTTCTCGGATATCACCAGGCCCAGTATTCTCTTCTGTGTCTCCTATTGCTGAAGCAGTTTCATGGTGGAATTAATCCCTTGAAATCAGGTGTCTACTTCTAGTGAGGCACCTCACTCTCCTTAGCAAAGCAGGTTAGATGGGAGATGTCCAGCTTAATGTCTAGGGAGGTCCCAAAGATTTGTGCAAGCAGCACATTAGGAGTGTGCCAGCATGCAGCTCTGTGTGTCTTGCTTAAGAGAGCTCCGCCCCCACCAAGTTCCCTAGGGCCCCTCCCCTCCTCTACCTTCTCGCGTTAGGAGGCTTCCTCCACTGCCCTAGGAGGAAGGATACACCCAGCCTTGTTGCTGTGGGAGGAGGCCAGGAGCACATTTTTTTATTGGGTTGGGTTGCCTCAAATCACTTGACCCTCCTACCTCTGTGCCAGCCTCCTAAGCACTGGGATTACAGGTGAGTGCCACCATGCCCAGCAGGTTTTGGTTGTTGGTTGCTTGGTTGGTTGATTGGTTTTTAGACACTCTCAGTCTATAGTCCAGACTAGGCTTGAATTCATGGTAGTCCTCCTGCCTCAGCCTCCCAGGTGCTGGGGTTACAGGTGAGGGCTACCATGCTTTGCTGGGCTTATAAACTAAAAGCAGGTCAGGTTTCTATTCTCTAGACACCTGGTGCTGCCTAGGCCTGGCACGACTTCTTGGGAACTGTTAGCCAGAGTCCTACAGCCAGTGCCAGAGATGTGGCCCAGGGGCTGGAATTGCCACTCCTGCTTCCTGTTGGGTGGGTTTTGCTCCAAATCGCAGAACTCTACACTGTAGCCAGCAGCTTCTAGGACTGTGCTTGCCATCATCTCCCTCCAGGTCTCCAGCTAGCCCTGCTCATTCACATAGTCTGGGTTTAGACCCAGAAAAATGAATCAGGCCTTGCACTGGTCTGCCACCTGTCTGGCTCCTGGGTAAGTCTCAATTTGCAGTCACCTAAACAAACAGCAGGAAGAAGGGTCCTCCTGAGTAGCCTCCAGGGGTATAGCCGCAGGTCATTTTACACGTTCTCTGAGTCCCTTCTACCCAAAAGAAATTGCAGCGATAGTGCTGGAAGAAAGGGATGAGGCAGTTAGAAGGGAATGTGAATGTGTTGTGAATGTGTGGGCCCTGGTCTGACACACCTAGTGCTGTGTGACCTTGAGAAAGTTCGTCAGCCTCTCAAGTCTCTGGAAGGCTTAATGACATGGATACTGCCCCCACAGATCCCAGCATGCCCTCGGAGCTGAACATTGCCCTACTGGAGTGTTGCTGCAAGCTATAGCAGCTGTGCATACCTGAAATCCTGGCACTTGGGAGGCTGGGACAAGGGGCTTGCTCCAAGTCGGAGGCCAGGCTGGAATGTAAAGTGGGATTCTGTCAGAAGAGGTGGGAGAAGGGGATGGCACTGCAATCGGGATTGTGTGTCAAGCCTTGAAGCTGGCTCTCAGCACCTGCTGTGACTGGCTGCCACTGACTGCCCTTCCTGATTCCTGTCTCCATCATCCAGAAGATGCTCCAACATGTAATAAGGACACATGCTCCACTATGTTCATAGCAGCCTTATTTATAATAGCCAGAAGCTGGAAAGAACCCAGATGTCCTTCAACAGAGGAATGGATACAGACAATGTGGTACAGTCACACAATGGAGTACTACTCAGCTATTAAAAACAATGAATTCATGAAGTTCTTAGGGAAATGGATGGAACTAGAAAATATCATCCTGAGTGAAGTAACCCAATCACAAATAACACACATGGCATGCATTCACTGATAAGTGGATATTAGGCCCAGAAGTTCGGATTACCCAAGATACAATTCGCAGACCACATGAAGCTTAAGAAGAAGGAAGACTACAGTGTGGATACTTCAGTCGTTCTTAGAAGGGGGATCAAAATACCCAAGGGAGGAGATACAGAGACAAAATTTGGGACAGGAACTGAAGGAAAGGCCATCCAGAGACTGTCCTACCTAGGGATCCATCCCATATACAGTTACTAAATCCAGACACTATTGTGGATGCCAACAAGTGCCAAAATAGCTGTCTCCTGAGAGGCTCTGCCAGTGCCCGACTAATACAAAAGTGGATGCTCACAGCCATCCATTGGACTGAGCACAAAGTCCCCAGTGCAGGAGCTAGAGAAAGGACCCAAGGAGCTGAAGGTGTTGAAGCCCCATAGGAGGAACAACAATATGAACCAACCAGTACCCCCAGAGCTCCCAGGGTCTAAACCACCAACCACAGAATACACATGGAGGGACCCATGGCTCCAGCCTCATATGTAGCAGAGGTGGACTTGTGGGACATCAATGAGAGGAGAGGCCCTTGGTCTTGTGAAGGTTTGATGCCCCAGTGTAGTGGAATGCCAGGACAGGGAAGTGGGAGTGGGTGGGTTAGTGAACAGGGAGAGGGAGGATGGGATAAGGGTGTTTTTGGAGGGGATAAAATTTGCAATGTAAATAAAGAAAACATCTAAAAAAAAAATACTATGTTTTCATTTTAACCCAGGCATGGGGATGTGGGGCTGCTTCAAACTGTCTGCAGCAGCTATGTGCTCTAGCAGAGCTTTGTGCTCTAGCAGAGGCATAGTTTTGCCAGCTGCAGATAGTTTCTGGGATTGTGTGACATTTGGAATTCTGGGAACTTTTCAGAGACTCTAGGGCCCTACAGGTGGGGTGAGTGGTTGTTGGTTGTTCAGGGAGGTTGTTTGTGGTATGTTAGTAGTCATGCTCAAAGAAGAAACAAAAGGAAAGAACGGGACCTCTCTGTCTCCCCACCCCATCCTTCTTTCTCTCCTATCTAGTGATAGAGGGTGAAACCAGGCGGGGTGGGTTAAAGGGTGAGGAAAAGAAGAACCCACAAAGTAGCAAAGACTGGCTACACCAACCCAGATGGCAGTGAGGCATTCTGCTTCCCGAACAGCTGACCATCTCAGGCTTCCTGTCTATTCTCAGGAGTGCCCAGTCCACACAGCCCTCCATCTCCTGGTGACCCTGTTCTACCACAGCCAGAATTGTAGGGTTAGCAGTGGTAGTGTTCAGTACAGGTGAGAGGCAGGACAGCAGAACTGAGACCTGCACCCCAGTCTGCACACTCTGAGAGCAGCATCATTTCTACCCACTGCATGATTCAGAAGCCACAGCCAGATGTCCTTCAGTCATTCCATGATGTCAGCAACCTTCCACAAACACCGAAGCCTAAACATCCATGGGGTACATCCCCATGGCGTCTAGGCAAGGAAAGTATGGATGGAATGTGTGGAAAGGAACAAGGCTAGGTAAGTCAGTCCCTGTCTATGAGATCTGTCCTGGCAAGGGGATGGACATGAAGGGCAGGTTCAAAGAGCTCAGAAGCTCCAAGCCTGAGCAGGAGCTAACCCTACGATTCTGGCTGTGGCAAAACAGGGTCACCATGAGATGGTGGGCTGTGCTGGCTGGGCACTCCTGAGAATAGACAGGAAGCCTGAGATGGTCAGCTGTTCGGGAGCAGATAGCAGAAGGCCTGGCTATGGCCTACTTTTCTTCTTCAGGTGGAGGCCTGTGGAAAGTCAGTGAGCTCCAAGCTCTGCTTTTTGGAAAGCCCTTCCTGGTCCTGTGTTCCGCACCTCAGAGACACCCGATGTAGAACTAAGAGCATGGCCTCAGTGTCTAGCCAAGCCACTTCCACCGCCGTGGCTGTTGAGGGGGTAGTGCTGGGAGTAGCTTCTCCAACATGCACTGCTGAGTCCCAGGGATGGATTCTCAGTGGCCTGTCAATAGGATGCGGTGATCTAAGGGTGTCTTGGACCAGAACAGGCTTATCAGGGGAGATGGGTCATCGCCCCTGCAGGGAGCCATCACCAGTTTCCATGTGTGCATTGCATGGTTAGCCAGGATAAAGCCATTCCTCTGTGGTAGGAAGAATGCATGCTTCCTCTTTGTGAGAGGTGTGAAGTGAAGCTGGGGTAAAGCAGCTACCTGTTGGACAGCACGCACAAGGACTTGGGACCCATGCCCAACTAACAACAACCTATCTGTCTACCTACCTACCTATCTACCTACCTCACACACACAGAGCAAATGAATTGGGGGCAGACGGGAGCAGGGCAAAGATTGACTACTAATTATGGCATAAGATGTAGCCTCTCTTAAAGAGTACCCTAATAACTCTGTATACTTGGTCAGCCTGCTTTACAGGAAAGAAAGGAAGAAAGAAAGAAAGAAAGAAAGAAAGAAAGAAAGAAAGAAAGAAAGAAAGAGAGAGGGAGAGAAGGAGAGAGAAAGAAAGGAAAGAAGGAAGAAAGAGAGAGAGAGAAAGGGAGAGAAAGAGAAAAAAGAGAAAGAAAAAAAGGAGGAAGAAAGAGAGGGAGGAAGAGGAAGGAAGGAAGGAAGGAAGGAAGGAAGGAAAGACAAAACAAGAAAAATCACTGTCATTTTATCTCCCAAAGCCCAAATATCACTGTGGGCAAGTTCCTTTCTCTTTACTGAACTATGGACACATAATTGACATATAGGAGAGAAAACAAGCCATAATCACATGACTGGCCAAATTATCAAAAAGCAACATTCTATATCATTGGCACCCAGAGGAAAAGACTGTCAGTGCCAGAGTCCCCTGTGCCTCTCAGTCCTCACTTCTGCCATTGATACCCACAGCCCGGACTTCTAACAGGCTTTAAAAAGTCTTTTCTGAAGCCCAGTGGTTGTGGTGCAAACCTTTGATCCCAGCACTCCGGAGGCAGAGGCAGGCAGATCTCAGTGAGTTTGAGGCCAGCCTGGTCTACAAAGTGAGGTCTAGGACAACCAATGGCTATACAGAGGGGAAAAAATAAAGCATAAAGACAAATTGGTTTTTTTAGCTCCTTCTGCACAGGGCTGACCAGGACCCTAAAATGTGAATCAGGCTGAGTACAATCAAGTCGGGCCACATGTCCTCTGTGCAGAACTCTGTGGCTAAGTAGGACTTACCTTCCCCAGGGCCTGGGCTTCTCACCTGGGCAGCCCCAAGAGGGACCTCCTAAGAGCCCATCTACAGAAAAGCAACTCCACAGCTTCCCAATAAAAGGTACATTGTATGAGAGGCTAGAGCCTTGTGCCATCGGGTAGACCAGAGAGCGTGAAGAAAAAGAAGGCCGTGTTATGCCTATGGTGCACACCCCACCCACACATGCACATACACATACAGCGTTTCATAGTTTTATCTTGGAACCTTAAAGATTTGTGTTCAGCAAGCCTACTGCTCCAGGTCTCTTTACAGTGCCCTCTCCAAGCCCCAGCCAGCAAGCTTGTTCTTCCTCTGTCCTCCCAAACCCTGTCATTTCCACCATTACTCCAGAGCAGAACTTCCAGAACCCAGAGGTGCCTGCTGTTCACTGAAGAATGACTAGGTCACCAATAGCAGCAGTGCCCCTGCCTGTCATCCACGAGACATCTCCTCTTTGGTCAAGGACACCCAATACTGACCCCAGCTCAGCTCTGGATCCCTTTGGGCTCATTCTGCCCCTATATGTGCTAGTACCTCAGAATGTGACACATATGTAAGTGACCTCACTGCTGCTGCACTGGGTGGCTGTGGGCCCACAGGGCAAGGTCACTGCCCTTTGCTTCAGTGGTGGATTTTGGCAGCATTCAGGACACGCACAAGGGCACAGGGGCACAGGGGCATGGGGACACATGCAGTATACAAGGCCTGTTCTTGTGGCTTTGACCACCCACTTGGCCAGTACCTCTCTGCCTTCTGATTGCAGCAAGCAGCCAATAGATACAAGATGTGTCTGGGATAAACTTGGTCGCTGGCTGCTGGAGCAGATACCCTCTCAACCTGGCTGAGGGCAGAGCAGATTCCTACAGAGGACCCAGAGCCAGGCCTAGCACCAGGTGGATTGCGGTTTATTTTTCAGGTGCCTGATCATTTAAGAGGCTAGTCTAGAGCCCAGTGGTAGCTCCCACCCTGCCAGGGCCTCACAGAACTGAGGACAAGTCCCCACCCTGGGCAAGAGTTCTAACCCAGGAATTGGGGAAAGGAGCCAGTCTCTGAAAACTGCTACTCTCTAGCCTGATTGGAAGAATCTCTTCTTGCCCAGAGCAGAGGAGGCCAATAGCAGGAATAAACCAGAGAGTCCATACAGAACAGAATTAATCCACATCTATCCTTGACCCAGCTATTCTATTCCTTGGTGAAAAAAAGCTAAGGGAAAGAAAACATGTAGAAGAATGTTCTTAGCGGTCAAAGCAACTCGTGCTCCCAGCAGGTTGGCAAAGGGTTAAAGTAACTCTGGGTCACACACAATGGAGACAGAAGTAGGAGAATCTTGAGTTGGGGCCCAGCCTGGGCTACAAGGTGAGCCCCTGTTTGAAGCCCAACTACTCTCAAAAAGAGAAACAACCGGGCTGGAGAGATGGCTCAGTGGGTAAGAACCCTGACTGCTTTTTCCAAAGGTCCTGAGTTCAAATCCCAGCAACCACATGGTGGTTCACAACCATTCGTAATGAGCTCTGACACCCTCTTCTGGTGCGTCTGAAGACGGCTACAGTGTACTTATGTATAATAATAAGTAACTCTTAAAAAAGAGAGAGAGAGAAACAACATAGGAAGACTTACATTCTCTGGGTCCAAATTGGTCTAAAAGCAAGCATCAGGGCTCATCTTGGTTAACAGATACAGACCAGTGGAGTGAAAAAGGGAGCACATTTTTCTTGTTAATAGTTTTTTGGAGCCGGGCGGTGGTGGCGCACGCCTTTAATCCCAGTGCTTGGGAGGCAGAGGCAGGCAGATTTCTGAGTTCGAGGCCAGCCTGGTCTACAGAGTGATTCCAGGACAGCCAGGGCTACACAGAGAAACCCTGTCTCAAAAAACTAAAAAATAAAATAAAATAAAATAGTTTTTTGGTTTTTGTTTTGTTTTGTTTTACAGAGTCCTCAGACTGTCAATGGGAAAAAGATACTTTCAGCACATGGTGAGCCCCCATGGCAGGGAGATATAAATGAATGGCGACCTGATGGCTCACACCTGGAGTGTGAGTGGGTCTTGATATTAGAGATATTACTCCCAAGGGCATATTACATCATGCCCTAAGCAGCTTCTGCAGAAGCTTCCTTATTAGCAGCTCCCTTTGCTGGCTAATAAGGAAGCTGGTGTATGTGGGAAGCTCATGAAAGAAAGATCTGTCAGGATCCTGTAGGAGTGGTGGGTGGCTTGTGACCAGCCGGGTCCTTGCTCTTACCACTGCAGAGAAGTGGATTCTTTGTTGGTGTCTTAGAGTTTTATTGTTGTGACACCATGACCATGGCAACTCTTATAAAGGAGAACATTCATTTGGGCTGTGCTGTCCAAGCAAGCTCCACTTCCCTGGAATTGCCCAAGGTCACAACTGATGGATCCTGACCAAGGAAGCAAGGCAGGAATGGCTGGGAGTGAATGAGACCTCCTGCAGTGGTGACTGTGTTGAGAACAGACTCTTAGGTGACCGGCTTCAGTGATCAGCTCATTTAGTGCAGGGAAGGTGCGGGGTGGGGGGGTGGGGGGGTCGAGGGCGGAGGCAGCAAATGCTATTAAAACCTTTGAGGGGGTAGGGGCTTTTGGGATGAGTGTACATCATTGGCTGGAGCCAGAGTGCTGGGGATGCCTCATTTGCATAAGGTGGGAGGGAATTTAACCTGCCTATTGGGCTATGTGACCTCCTTGGGGCAGAGGCGGGGGCACAGGGCTATGTGTGCAGGGGACACACAGGTCTGGGGCAGAAAGGGGATTGATCCTCAGGAATGAGATTTCTGGAGTCTGGACATGTCTTGACCCCACTCTTGCTCCAGGCCTGTTCCCCATGGCTCCATGGCTTCCCAACCCCACAGGGCTGGCTTACAGTTTCATTCATTATCACCGTGGCAAGCAAAGAGCATGGCAGCACCCAGGCACACATGCTGCTGGTGAAGGAGCCAAAAGCTCTGCATCTTGATCCACAGGCAGCAGAAAGAGACTGTGTGCCACACTGGGTATAGCTTGAGCATCTGAGATCTCAAGGCCCATGCTCTAGTGACACACTTCCTCCAACAAGGCCACACCTACTCCAACAAGACCATACCTTCTAACAGTGCCACTCCCTATGGCCAAGCATTCAAACACACAAGTCTGTGGGGACCATTCCTATCAAAGCACCACAGTTGGCAAGCCTCAGAGGTGAACACCACATGGTCACAGCCTGGTGGTGACCTGGAAGAGGCTCTGCAGACACTCAAACTCCTGACCCCCCCAGGAACTAAAATGGCAAGTGTTTATCAAGTGAATAAGTGTGTGGTCATTCATGATGTGGCAGATAACTAGTACAATGCATATGCCAAACAAAATGTGAACCTTGTTGCAGAGCAGATAGAGTGGAAAGAGCTCAATTGGCTCATATCCCTAATGTAAAACTTACAGGAGACAGAAACCCTAAGTATTGACCCCACTGAGCAGGTGGGGACCAAGATGGCACCATGGTGAGAGAGGGGATAGAAAGTACCAGTGTCACACAGTGGAGCTCAACCACGCTGTGATGTTTCCTCAAGTAGTATTGTGTGGTGGCAGTTCTGGCTCCAGGACTTCTGGTGGCATCCTCAGTCCTTCCTGCCCCCTGCTTCCAGCTTCTGTATCCCTATATATTCATTCTGGTCCAGACCTGGGGGGCCTTCCTAGCTGGCTGACCCACCTTGGCATGTACTTCATGTACAGTTCAGGGCAGCCTTGATCTGGTCACTTTCTACCTTTGTGCATGGCCAGTCAACAGTCACTTCCTGGTAGTGTAGCTAAATGGTGGAGTGTAAGAGGAACAGCTCAGAATACACACTGGAGAAGCCAGTATTGTCAATCACATGGGCCTATTTTCTTTGTTGGAAGAAAATGAATGACATCTGGTTACCTGGAATACCAAAGTAAAAGTGGTCAGTGAACCTGGCGATCTTTCTGCTCTTCTATGAGCCATCCTTCCTGAATCACCAATATCCTGAGCTTTGTCTCTCAAGTGACTAGAACACAGCCATATGAAAGAGGCCCCACATACTTTGCATCTTCCCCCCATAGAATCTGTCCTTATGCTTATCACAGATCCTTCTCTAGACCCTAGCCCTGCGCTCTGCTTATCAGCCAATAGAATTCATTCTTATTGTAGAAGTGACAGGTCACAAGTTCTATGTTTAGATGTGTAAGAAAAATAAACCATAGGGTCAGACCCTGGAGATGTGGACCCAGTACCCACAAAACTGGCACTATCCTGAGTTTCCATTCTTGCCTTCCTGCAGTTTGCTTTCCTGCTAGTGGCAATGCCGGCAGGAACCCCTACTCCCACCCCAACAATGGTTTGCTGGCCAGTAGCCACCTCCCAGCCAAGGCCATGGGCAAAACCCTGGACTAGATAGGTTCCATGACATACAAGACCGAGGATTCCTCAAAGTCTTTGCTGCCCTCGGAGCCGAGGGCCACAGGCTAGCAACTCTGTGCTCACTGCATGCCTTCCACCAGATGTTTCCACAGGCTACCAAGACTAACAGCTGAGCTGTGAGCCCATATGAGAGAAATCAAAGTTAACTGTAAATGCAAGTATTGTGGTAGGAGAGGTGGGTGGAAAGCTGAGGCCCGGCCCTTTCCAATGAGATCCCCAGGGAAACAGTCATCCAGCTTGGAGCCATCCCTGACAGCCAGAGCCCTTGGACCTCCAGGTGGACTAAATTCCCAAGTGTTTGTGTGTGAGAGAGTCATACGGTCATTTTAAGGAAGCTGATGAAGTGGTGGTTTGCGTTGAGCAGCCTATGCAGGAAGTTGTAAAAGAGATTACTGAAAGTGAAATAAGGGTGAGTGGAGGATGCCGGGTACCTGAAGAAGGGAGACGCACAACAACACTGAACCTGCGTCAGACACAATGACCCCGCTGAGTGTATGAACGCTCAGATCCATGGATCTTTCCTCCCTTTGCTCTTCCAAGACTAGGCTTGGTCTACCAAGTTCAGTGCAAGTATTAGTTGAGGTCAAGGGACCTGAGTGGACCTGAGTGGGCTGGAGACAAGAGTCTTCCAAAGTAGAAACGTGATACTATTCAGAAAGACCAATATAGCTATAATAATAAAATAATAAAATTTTCCTCCCAGCCACTTAGTTCCCAACAGCAACAACTCTGAGACTAATTATTTATCAATAAATTCCTCAGCCCCAGCCTTGGTTCATTCCCTGACTACCCTGTAACTTACCAACCCATTCAAACTATTCTGTTTACCACTTGGTTAGTTACCTCTCTTTCAGTCTTGGCCTGCTTCTTCTTTAGTGTCTTCCTCAGTGTCGTCCACCCCCAACCCCCACCCTGCCACCCCACATCTCTCTCAAATGTCTCTTTATTCTATCCTGAAGGCTGGTTTAGCTTCATCTCCCCTGTCTGTCTCCTTAGTCCCTCAGCATCTTGCTTGAATCTCTCCCATGTCTCTCCGTGTCTCCTTTTATTCTCTCACTATTTCCCAGAATCCTCTCTTTTGCTGCCAGTGTCCTACCTCCTATTTCTTGTCTCAGCTCGTCGTCCATCGGCTTTTTTTCTTGACAGGTGATGCTTATAAGAGATTCTCTCTACAGATAGCCCTCTGGGTCACTGAGAGAAGGCTCAGCAGCTGAGAGCACTACTGCTCTTCCAAAGTACCTGAGTTCAGTTCCCAGCACCCCTAACAAACAGCCCCAAATTGCCTGTAACTTCAGCTTTGGGGGAACCTAATGCCCTCTTCTGGCTTCATGGAAATCTGATGCATTTTGTTCTGTACCCCTGGGTGCATGTCAATATTTTCATCAAACTAAAAAAAACCAAGGGTGAAGATCTCTAGAAGAGAACATGGAGCAGGAAGACCAGACACTGACAGTACGAAAAGGAGGACAGCTTGTGTCCATCTTTGTAGAAGAATGATATGTTTCTCAAAGAAATCAGCATGTGTGCTGACAATGGATGAGTACAAAGAAGATTCTGTGAGCACACAATTGTGTCAGAAGAGTGACGGCCAGGGTTAATGCTATGTAACAAAAACTCCCCCAAAGATAGCAAACAAAATCATTATTAGCTCTTTTTTTTTAAAGATTTATTTATTTATTTTTTATGTGTAGCTGTACAGATGGCTGTGGGCCATCATGTGGTTGCTGGGAATTGAACTCAGGACTGTCCCGCTTGCTCAGGCCCCAGCTGGCTCAGGCCCCTCTCGCTCCTGCTCAATACATTGTAGCTATCTCCAGACGTACCAAAAGAGGGCATCAGATCTCATTACAGGTGGTTGTGAGCCACCATGTTGTTGCTGGGATCCGAACTCAGGACCTTCAGAAGAGCAGTCAGTGCTCTTACCCACTGAGCCATCTCTCCAGCCCCGTTAGCTCTTTTTTTTAATTAAAAAATATTTACTAATTTTTATTTCATGTGTTTGGATATTTTGCTCTCTGGGCACTGCCCTTGAAGGACAGACAGAGTGTGAGATCCCCTGGAACTGAAGTTGCAAATGGTTGTGAGCTGCTATGTGGATGCTGGGAATTGAATCCAAGTCCTCTGAAGGATCAGCCAGTGCTCTTAACACTGGGTCATGCCCCAGCCCTACCGTTAGCTCTTATGGGTTCTTTGGGTCAAAAACACAGGAAGAGCACAGTGGGACTAGCCTGGTTCTTTTATGTCTGGGACTCAACAGGGATTTTAAGACAAGGTTCTGGGGTTGTCTGAAAGCCCATTTGGGACTGGGCTGAGCTTTCAGAAGCTTGAGTGGACTAGGTACCAAGAAAGAAGATTCTAGGCAGTGGGAAAAGTTGAGAACACCTGGAATGGGAGAAAAGTAGGCCCAGTGGCACACTCGTGGGAAGATTGGTGTTTCAGAATGAGGTTGTGCAAGAACCTGCAGGCCATGGGTGGATGACACCTAGAGCCTGAGCATTCTATGAAGTGACTTAACTGGGTAGTTGCTTGTTTCCTTCTTCCTTCCTTCCTTCCTTCCTTCCTTCCTTCCTTCCTTTCTTTCTCTGTCCCTCTCCCTCTTTCTTTCTTTCTTTCTTTCTTTCTTTCTTTCTTTCTTTCTTTCTTTCTTCCTTTCTTTCTTTCTTTCTTTGTTTCTTTCATTTTTTGTTTGTTTGTTGTTTGTTTTTTCCCAAGACAGGGTTTCTCTGTGTAGTCCTAGCTGTCTTGGAACTCACTCTGTAGATCAGGCTGGCCTTGAACTCAGAAATTCACCTGCCTCTACCTCCCAAGTGCTGGGCTTAAAGGCGTGTGCCACCACTGCCTGGCGTTATTTCTTTTTTTTTAATGTAATCAAATTACTTACTCTTTTTTCCTTCCTTCCCTCTCTCCTTGTCTCCCGCCCTCCCTCCCACCGTCCCTCTTGCCCTCTTTTCTTTCTTCTTTTCCCAGAGCCTCACACATGCCTTAGAAGGCACACACACTCAGCCCATTGAGATCATAAACCAGAGTGGACAAAACCAGGTGTTGGAAACCATAACACCATCACCACAATTAAAATCCAGTTTATTAAAAGTAGTCGGTATGGTGGTAAATACCTAAATCCCTACACTTGGGAGGTTGAGGCAGGAGAATCATAAGCTGAAGGATGACTTGGGCCACATATTGAGATCCTGTTCCTAAATGACTAAACACAGTTAAATTCAACAGAACATACTACTACATTAGAATAGCTTCTGAGTCTGGTCAAAGCTAATATGCAGAGAGGAAGGTGGGCTAAGCAAACTTTCAACTTGTTTAGAGATCATCACAGAGATATATAGCCCCCTGGAATCACCATATTGACCAAACACACACACACACACACACACACACACACACACACATATACACACACACACACACACACACACACACACACACACACACACACACACACACACACACACATACACACACACATACACATACACACACACACACATACACACACTCACACACACACACATACACACACACACACACATACACACACACACACACACACACACACACACACACACACACTTCAGTAAAAGGAGATCTTTTTTTTGAAAGGTAGAAGAAAAGCTTGTCCAACACATGAGACCCCTCAACTACCTACTTCTTCACCACACAGTGGTTCAAACTACCCAAACAGATCTTCTAAGACATTCCATCTGGGCTGCATGGAGAATGGGTTGGTCAGGAAAGACAGGTCTCAGAGTTCTATGAGGATTTCTACCTGGAGAACATAGCAGCGACTCATTTCCCCCTTGAGCTTAAGGAAGGTACAGGTGAAGACAGATGCACAAGTTCCTCCTGGGGCCGAGAATCCTATGTGGTGATTTGAATGAGCTCTCATAGGTTTGTGAGTTTGAGAACACCTGGTACATAGTCGAAGATTCTCCTTGGGGAGGTTATAGGACTTTTAGGGCATGGAGAGTTACTGAAGGACATACATACTGAAGGGCAGGCTCTGAGTTTGTAGCTTAGGGTGGAGAGATGGTGAGAGCACTTTTGATCTTGCTAAGGACTCAGGCTCAACTCCCAGCATCCACACAGTGGTCCACAACCATCTGTAACTCTAGTTGCAGGAGATCTGAAGTCGTAGAAGTCACACACAGTACACATACATACACATACATACATACATACGTAGAAGTCACACACAGTACACATACATACACACAGTCAAAACACTCATACACATAACATCAAATAAATCTAAAAAACTATTTAACTGAAGTGTTTATAATGTCACCCCACGTCCAGTTTGTCATCTGTTTCCTATGTGCAGTGGAAATGTGATATCTCAGGTCCCTGCTCCTGCCACCATGCCACCCCACCATTGTGGACTTCCCTGTATTCATAAGCCAAAATAAACCCTTTGGTAGGTCACTTTTAATTAGGACACTTTTAAAAATTATTTATTTATTTATTTATTTATTTATTTATTTATTTATTTTTGGTTTTGGTTTTGGCTTTTTCAAGACAGGGTTTCTCTGTGTAGCCCTGGCTGTCCTGGAACTCACTCTGTAGACCAGACTGGCCTCGAACTCAGAAATCTGCCTGCCTCTGCCTACCAAGTGCTGGGAGTAAAGGCATGTGCCACCACTGCCCGGTGATTTAATTTTATTCTATGTGCATTGATGTTTTATCTGCATGTATGTTTGTGCAGGGGTACCAGATCTTAGAGTTGCAGGCAGTTGTGAGCTGTCATGAGGGTACTGGGAATGGAGCCTGGGTCCTCTAGAAGAACAGTCAGTACTCTTAATGCTGAGCTATTCTCTAGTCCCTGGCCATGGCATTTTAACACAACCACAGAAAAGCAACTAATACAGAAATTCATAGCAGCGTTTATTTTTAAGTTTTTTTTGTTGTTGTTGTTTTGTTTTGGTTTTTTGAGACAGAGTTTCTTTGTGTAGCCACAGCTGTCCTGGAACTCACTCTGTAAACCAAGTTGTATTGGCTGGTTTTGTGTGTCAACTTGACACAGGCTGGAGTTATCACAGAGAAGGGAGTTTCAGTTGGGGAAGTGCCTCCATGAGATCCAGCTGTGGGGCATTTTCTCAATTACTGATCAAGGGGGTAGGGCCCCTTGTGGGTGGTGGCATCTTTGGGCTGGAAGTCTTGGGTTCTATAAGAGAGCAGGCTGAGCAAGCCAGGGGAAGCAAGCCAGTAAGGAACATCCCTCCATGGCCTCTGCATCAGCTCCTGCTTCCTGACTTACTTGAGTTCCAGTCCTGACTTCCTTTGGTGACAACAGCAATGTGGAAGTAATCTGAATAAACCCTTTCCTCCCCAACTTGCTTCTTGGTCATGATGTTTGTGCAGGAATAGAAACCCTGACTAAGACATAAGTCTAACCTTGAACTCAGAAATCCCCATGCCTCTGCCTCCTGTGTGTACTGACACTGCCTGGTGACCACATCTTTTAAGTCTTCCGTTTGGTGCAGTCTCCTTCTGTACTAGGCGTGGTGTCCTGACTTGAGCAGGTTAACACATCTCCTGGAACTTGGTTTGCAGTTATTAATCTAGCAGATGCCTTTCTCTCAGTACCTGTCCATAAAGTACCAGAAAGTAATTTGCTCTTAGATGGCAAAGCCAACAACACACTTTCTAGTTGCCCTCAAAAGACATATTAACATTTCAGTCCTGTGTCATAACTTGTTCAAAGGGGCCTTGATCATTTGTCTCTTCTACAAGATACCATATTGATCCACTATACTGATGACATTATGCCAATTGGACCAAGAGGTAGCAACCACTTTGGACTTGTTGGTGATACATATGCACCAGAGGAGGCCTGTGCTAGCTAGTAATTATGTCACATGACACAAGATAGGGTCATCAGAAAGGAGGGAGCTTCAATTGAGAAAATGCCTCCATAAGATCAGGCTGTAGGTAAAGTTGTAGGACATTTTCTTAATTGATGTGGGAGGGCCCAGGTCATTGTGAATGGAGCCATCTTTCTGCTGGTGTTCCTGGGTTCAATAAGTAATCATGCTAAGCAAGCTATGGGAAGCAAGCCAGTAAGCAACACCCCTCCATGACTTCTGGACCAGATCCTGCTGACAGGTTCCTTCCCTGTTTAAGTTCCTGTCCTGCCTTCCTTTGATGATGAGCCGTGATGTGAAAGTATAAGCCAAATAAACCCTGTCCTCCCCAAGTTGCTTTGGTCATGGTGTTTCATCACAACAATAGTAACCCTAACTAAGACAATGGGAAATAAATCCAAACAAAATTCAAGGTCTTCTACCTCAGTGTAATTTCTAGGACTCCTGTGCTATGGGGCTTGCAGAGATATTCCTTCTAAGACAAAGGATCCGTTACTATATCTGGTCCCTTTATCACCCAGAAAGAAGCACACGTTTAGTGGATCTATTTGGATTCTGGAGACAGCATATTCCTCACTAGGATGTGCTACTCCGGTTCAAATACCAAGTGAGTTGAAAAACTGCTAGCTTTGAGTGTGGGGCCTGGAACAAAAGAAGGTTCTTCAACAGATGCACGCTGCTGTGCAGGCTGCTCTACTGCTTAGGTCATGTGACTATCAGACTGGTATTTGAGGCATCAGTGGCAGACAGGGATGCTGTTTGGAGCCTTTGGCAAGTAGATCACTGAAGTGAAAATTTCTGGTATCTTGAATAACTTAGTTGTGTCACGTGATGTTTTTCTGGAAGCTGTCTGGTGGGAGGGTGTGTGATGTTTTGCTGAGAACAGACACTCTGGAGGGCGTGTGATGTTTAGAAAGAATATAAATGGAACCCACAAACAGCGAGAGGACGCTCTTGCAGTGCTGTGCTGTGCAATGCTTTGCTGGTCTTTGCTGCTCTCCACTGCTCTTTACTTCGTAGAGAGAAATGTGCCGGAGAATTTCTCATGGTATTCTGGCTGGTTCTGGCTGCTTTTGCTGACTTGTGCCGATTCAGCAAAACCTCGCTGCTTCTGCTGGATTGTGCCTCTGCTACTAATTTGAGTTTGGTGTCTGTTATTGAAATAAACTGCTGATATCCCGACATTGAAGAGTGGAATCGCCTCAAGGAACTAAACTACTTCTAAAGAGGTCCGGAACACCTTTTTCCTATTAACTGGGTTTTCTCCACTACCTCTGACCAGTGGGTTACAAGGGAGGCTCAAGCCTTTAAGAACCCTAAATAAACTAGGTTTTGAAAAAAAAATCTGAGCCTACAGATCACAAAGGATATCTATGAGGTTTTGAAGCAAGGCTTTAACCATCTTCTGCAGACAATTATTCTCCCTTTGAGAGACAGCTCTTGGCCTGCTATGTGCTTTCATGGTAACTGAAGGTTTGATAATGGGCCACCAAGTTACCATGCAACTTGAGCATCATGAACTGGATATCAGACCCACTATACAATAGGACATGACAACAGTAATCCCATATCAAATAGAAGTGATATATATGTATGTGATCAAGCTCAAGGAGGTCCTGAGGGCACAAGCAAGTTACATGAAATTGCTCAAATACCTATGGTTTCTACTCTCATTACAATGCTTGTCTGCTGCCAAGCATGCTCGTATCACCTCATTGGGTGTGCCCTTATTCTTGGATGACTAAAGAAAAGAAGATGAGGGCCTGGTTTACTGCTAGTTCTGTACAATAGGAAGACACCACCAAGAAGTGGATGGCTGTAATATTACAACCCCTTTCTGTGACATCTCCCTGCCTTTCTGGAGCTTTTTGAGCTAGGTGCATCTTTGAGCCAGCTCTTCAGTGCAGCCCTCCCAGTGGGTACCATGCTCCTAGAGAACATGTCTTTGAAGACTTCTGACTAGAGAACTCACTCACTTCCCCCGACTTAAGGGAGATCGCACGCCTGACCTCTGTATCGTGGAGATGGAGCATGTGCAATGGATTCCCCAAGCTACATGGCTCAGGAAATCTTGTCAAGTGTCCATAAGTGACAGTGTGTTCGGGCCTCAGTTTCCCCAATAGCAGATGGAAGTGTGGCCTGTCTGGTCCTGGAGGGCCCTTCCATCTCCTCTGCTCTGATTTCCTGTGCGTAAGCCTGTAGTCACCATACCAGCACAGCTGCTGGGTTGAACTGGGCAGTCACGGCTTCAGCAGCAGGCAGATAGGCACTGCCCATGTGCCTTGCTCAGCTTCAGTTGCCAGGCTCTGCTTCCTAGACAAAGGCTGCCTCTTTTCTGACTCTCCACACATCCTTATGCAACAAAATTCAACACGTTCTTCCTAGCTACTTGCTTGTCCTTGTAAGCTGCTCATGTGAGTGCTAGGTGTAGACATTTTCCCTATAGACCATAGGGTTCCTGCTGGCCTAAATCCAACTGAGAGTAGAGGCAGTTCTAGAGACTGAGAACAGAGAGACACAGGGTGATTCATGCCTCTGTTGGACTCTGACCTGAAGGCAAATTTTCCCAAAGCTGGTGATGCTGGGTGACTTGGGCACTGGATATATTCCTGTTCCCACCTGTGGCATGTCCTGCACGTACTGAGCAGTGGGCAAGCCCCATTCCGTACTTCCTTGTTGAAAGAAAGCATAGCCTAGACGGACACACTGGCAGAATTTCAGTATAAGGAAATCATGCAGGAACCCTGGCATTTGACGCCAGGTCATGTAGTGGCAAATATTATTTGGGGACCTTTACCCCACCTCAGATCATTTAGTTCCCAAATAAAAGACACAAAGCCTTTACATTTATAATAAGCCTTAAACCACTAGAGCTGGGCAGATATCAACCTCCCTATGCTATTCCGTCTACTTTCCTGTCAATACCCCTAAGATATTATTTGCCTTGTTCCACCTGGGCTGCTCCTACTCCAACGGGCTGGCTGTCACGATCCACCTACCCATGGTGCCTTCTCTTTTTCTCCTCCATTGTGGCCTCTGCCTCAGACCTCAAGCCTGGGAACTGAAGCCCTGCCTACCTCTCTCCTGCCTAGGCTGTAGGTGTCTTTACTAACCAATAATGGATAATTTGGGGAGCAAGGTTTATATTAAAAAGCTCATCCTTGAGGATCTGCCTGCTCATCTTGGAGCGACCAGGTCTTGGGATACAATATTTAGCGTTTGAATACATAGCAGCACCGCACCAACCCACTTGGTTCCCAGTTTCATTTATTCAACATGTGGCTTAAACCAGCTTCGAAATACTTTTCGTTTTCACTTGTGTGAGTGTGAAGGGCTGCATGCACAGCGGTAAGTACATATGGAGATTGGAAGAGGAAGTCTGGTGTTTTTCTCCTAAATCTCTGTCTTATTCCCTTAATACAGGGTCCACCTGACTCAATCCCCCAACACTAGGGTTACAGTCCTGTGCAGCCACACCTTGTTTGTCGTGTAGGTGCTGGGGATTCAAACTCAGGTCCTCATGCTTGCCTACATAGCAAGTGGCCTTACCTTCTAAGTTATCTTCTTGGCTTTGGCACCAATTATTTTGAGGATAATTTAGTGAAGCTTTCTATTATTGTTGTTGTTGTTGTCATTATTATTCTCTCTCTCTCTCTCTCTCTCTCTCTCTCTCTCTCTCTCTCTCTC
>NW_022196905.1:225139653-225156109 GCF_008632895.1 Mastomys coucha | reverse complement strand
TGTGTCAATGTTTTCTAAGGTGTCTTCTGCCCCTGAGATTCTCTCTTCTATCTCTTGTACTCTGTTGGTGATGCTTGCCTCTATGACTCTTGATTTCTTTCCTAGGTTTTGTATCTAGGTTTTGTAGGGTTGTCTCTCTTTCTGATTTCTTTATTGCTTCTCTTTCCATTTTTAGGTTCTGGATGGTTTTGCTCATTTCCTTCACCTGTTTGATTGTGTTTTCCTGTAGTTCTTTAAGGGATTTTTGTGTTTCCTCTTTAAGAGCTTCTAGCTGTTTACCTGTGTTCTCCTGTACTTCTTTGAGGGTGCTATTTATGTCTTTCTTAAAGTCCTGTATCATCATCATGAGAAGTGATTTTAGATCTGAATCTTGCTTTTCCAGTGTGATGGTGTGTCCAGGACTTGCTATGGTGGGAGAATTGGGTTCTGATGATGGCAAGTGACCTTGGTTTGTGTTGTTTATTTTCTTACGCTTGCCCCCGCCATCTGGTTATCTCTAGTGCTACCTGCCCTTGCTAAATCTGACTGGAGCTTGTCCTTCCTGTAATCCTGGCTGTGTCAGAACTCGTCAGAGTCAAGCTGTCTCTGTGATCCTGAGATTCTGAGATTCTGAGCTCCTGTGACCCTGGGCTTGTTAGAGCACCTGGGGGTGCAGCAGCTTCCTCTGGGTGTTGTGTGACTGGCTGCAGAGCTTGTGCCCAAGGTCTGCTCAGGACACCAGCCCAGAGAGACTGGAAGGTGATTAAGGCCTCTTAAGGCAACATATATCATTATTAATAATCAGCCATGATTAGCCATGAACTTGAATCATTTAGGAGAGGGATGGCTACCTTCAGGTACCCCTATTTGACAAGATCCTTTTCTGGTAGCTCTGCTATCCTGGGACACTGCCAGGCCTAGGAGGTGGGGGAGAAGGACAGTAAGCCCTCTCTCCAGGGAGAGCTCTGGCTTGTTCCCTCCTACTAGGTTCCTCTTCTCCCACCCCAGCAAAATGATAAGAAACCCTAGTATGATATGCAGAGCTTTTCCCAGGGTAAGCAAGATCATCAAAACAAGCAGGGGTGTATTAGTGTCTAGTTGGCATTTTACTGCTGTGAACAGACACCATGACCAAGGCAACTCTTATTCAGACAACATTTTATTGGGGCTGGTTTACAAATTCAGTGGTTCAGGCCTTTATCATCCAGGTGGAAAGCATGGCAGCATCTAGGCAGACATGGTGCAGTATGAGCTGAGAGTTCTACAACTTCATCTGAAGGTTGCTAGACGACTGACTGCCAGGCAGCTAGGGTAAGGGTCTTAAAGCCCACACCCACCGTGACACACCTACTCCAACAAGGCTACACCTCCAAATAGTGCTGCTACTCCTTGGGACAAGCATATTCAAACCATGACAATCAGTTACTTTTTTTTTTTTTTTACAGATTTATTTATTGTTATAAACAAGTACATTGTAGCTGTCTTCAGACGCACCAGAAGAGGGCATCAGATCTCATTACAGATGGTTGTGTGCCACCATGTGGTTGCTGGGATTTGAACTCAAGATCTTCGGAAGAGCAGTCGGTGCTCTTACCCGCTGAGCCATCTCTCCAGCCTGACAATCAGTTACTTTTTAATATTATGGTAAACACCACGACCAAAAGCAATTTGGGACAATTTAGAGTTTATCGTGAAGTGAAATCAGGGCAGGAACTAAAGCAGAAGCCATACTTACTGGCTTATTCTCCCTACCTGTCTCAATCTATTATCTTATAGAACCCAGGGCCATCTGCCCAGGGGTAGCACTGCCGACAGTAGGATGGCCCTTCCCACATTAGTTATTAATCAAGAAAATGTCCCCACAGTCTCGCTTTGGTGGTTTGAGTGAAAATAGTATCTATAGACCCATAGGGAGGGTACTATTAGGAGGTGTGGCCTTGTTAGAGTAGGTGTGGCCTTGCTGGAGGAGGTCTGTCACTGGGGGTAGGCTTTGAGGTTTCAGATGCCAGGCCCAGTGTCTCTCTCTCTGTTCTTGTTGCCTGTGTTGTATGTGTGTGTACGTGTGTGTATGTGTGTGTATGTGTGTGTGTATGTGTGTATGTGTGTGTATGTGTGTGTATGTGTGTGCATGTGTGTGTATGTGTGTATGTGTGTATATGTATGTGTATGTGTGTGTATGTGTATGTATGTGTGTGTGTGTGTGGTGGCTGCAGTAGTGATGTGTATGTGTGTGTATGTGGTGGTGGTAGTAGTAATGTGTATATGTGTGTGGTGTGTATATGTGTGTGTGTGTGTGTATGTGGTGGTGGTAGTAGTGATGTGTGTGTGTGTGTGGTGGTGGCAGTAGTGATGTGTGTGTGTGGTGTGTATGTGTGTGTGTGTGATTCTGGCTGATGATTCAGGGGATAAAGCCCATCATGGCAGAGAAGACATGGCAGTGCAGCTAGCTCTTGTCTTTGTTAGGAGGGTCCCAAGGCTGCTTGCTTGCTTACAACTCTGTAGATGAGAAAGCAGAGACAGGGCAGAGAGCAAGGCTGCCTATAACCCTACATCACTGCTCTCTCTGTTCAGCCCTAAGTCTCCTGACCTCCCACTCAGCAACAAGGTCTGTCTCCCTCCCTCCTTCCCTCTCTCTCTCTCTCTTTCTCTCTCTCTCTCTCTCTCTTTCTCTCTGTCTCTCTCTCCTTCTCCCTCCCTCTCTCTCTCTGTGTCTCTCTCCATCTTCCTCTCCCTCCCTTTTTTCCTTCTTCCCTTCCTCCCCTCCTCTTCTTTCCTTTCTTCTCTCTCCTCTCTTCACTCTCCTCTTTCTCCCATTTCCAAATAGCTATTCTCTCTCTGTGCTCTCTCGGTCTCTTTCTCTCCTTCAATTTTCATGTATATGAGTGTTTGCCTACTTGTATGTGTATGCACTGTGTGTGCGCAGTGCCTGGGAAGCCAGAAGAAGGCATCTGATCCCATGGAAATGGAGTGAGTAGTGATTTTCCATGTGGGTGCTGAAAACTGAACCTGAGTTTCTGCAAGAGCAACAAGTGCTCTTACCCACCAAGCTATCTCTCCAGCCACTCCCACCCCTCTCTCCCATTCCCATCTATGGTGTTTTATTGTTTCTTTGTGCATTGTTCCTCCTGACAGAGGGAAGTTCCTCAAATAAAATGATTACCGTCTGCTTCTTCTCCTTCTGCTCTCCTCTTCCTTCTCTTTCTCCTCCTCCTTCTCCTCCTCCTTCTCCTCCTTCAAGCCTCATGTTATAGTCTGAAACTCAATGTGCAGACTAAGCTGGCCTGGAACTCACTACATACACTTCTACCTCATCCTCCCAAGTTTTGGGTGGGATTATGGTCATGAGCCACCATGCCCAGCTCCATTCTTTTTTGTTCCCTTCAAATCCTCCAGTTACGAAATGAGATTTACTAGAGTGGCATGCATAAGCATAGGATGCTTGACAGTCTCCTGGCTCTCTGGCAGGCTGGAAAGCCAGAGAATCTAGTAGCTGCTCTCTCTGCCTGAGAAGCATCAGAACAGGAGCAAACAGTGATGCGGCCCCACCCAGAAGATGAAGGCTGGAATCCTTTTGAGAACCACTGCCATGGGTCTGTGCTAAGAGGCTGAGAAGCTAGAAGTGACATCCACAGGCAACAGCAGCAGCAGCAGTGGGTGCACTCTCTGTATTAGAGTGGAGCTTGGATGTGTTTGCTGGTTTTCTCCTCTTCACATCCATTCCATCTCAGTTCCCACACTGTCAGATGGCACGGCCCACTTTCAGCCTGGGTTTTCCCTGTCTGGTACTGTCTTACATATCAATCATCTCTAGAAACACCTTCAAAGACACACAGAGGGGTGCTTTAGTGATCTCATAGACCTCTCTCCACTCACACTGGCAATCAAGATGAATCCTTATAACAGTCAGACTTGGAGATCAGAGGAGATCGGGTTTCAAAATTGCCTTGAGCCTGAGGATAGGGTTTGGGGATATTTGTGAAGCAGAGCGAGAGAGAGCTGAAAGGAAGAGAAATGGCTAGTGGCCTGTGCATGAATACTCAACCCTCACAACTCTCATGCATCACAGGGTCAGAAAATGGTGGTGTTACATCTCTGAAGTGAGGTAGATGCCACCCGAGAGACACTTTGTACAGACTTTAGAGAAGTGTTGGGGATTTCAATAAAAGCAGCCTCCACTTAAACCCCTTAGCATTAACCACCACAAATGCCTGAGAAATGGATAAAGCATCCCTATTCTGGGTTGGCTATGTTCCCAAGTAAAATTTGGAAATTTATTTCTAAGAATGAAAGAGTAGCTAGCCCCATCTACTCACGCCTGATATGCTTAGCTCAGGATGGCTCCACGAAGCAAAGTCCTATGTAATCTTATACTTGTGTCATGTAATAAAGCATTTGGAATGCCTGTGCTGGAGAAGGTGGATTGAGGGACATAATTTTTCACCAGGCCTTCATGGAACAATCACCTCTGCTGGTTGTGGGACCACCCTTTATGCAAAATGTCAAGGAAGACCTCAGGAAGGTTAGAGGGTGAAGGAGGAGGCCTGAATCCCTGGAAGCCAACCCACCTCCCACCTGGCCAGCTGTGATGGAGGATACAGTTTCCCAGGGTCCTGAGGGGGTGGGAGGCCTAACTGGAAAGGGGCCTGGTCTCCACTTACAGAATGGAAGCCAGATTAGAGGTTCGGTGGTTTTTGTCCCGAAAAGAAATAAGGTAGGACTATTTCCCATCACCTGCCCTGAGGAGGTGGCCACAGTAGCATGTTCAGAGAGTGAGTCATTGAGACCAGACGGTGAGGAAGTCACCTGGAAAACCCCTGACCAAATGGCTGGGGAGATGTCTGGCCAAAAAAGAAACGCCCCATCCTGAGACAATACCCCTGATCCATGGGGTGCTGCTTTCTCCAGAGGAGCTACCTAGCCACGAAAATATTCTTGGTCATGCAGGGTAGGAGATTAATCAAACTCAGCTTGTTGGGGAAAGGGGAGGAGGTATGCTGGTTAACGTCAACTTGATACAGACTAGAGTCACCTAGGAGAGGGAACCTCAAGTGAGGAACTGCCTCCACCAGACTGCCCTGTAGGCATGTCTGTGGGGTGTATGCATCATTAATGATTGATGTGGGAGCACCCAGCCCACTATGGGCAGCAAGCTAAGACATGTATGTTGTACAGAAGATTCATAGGACAGGTCTGAGTTGAACTGTGTGTTCCTTTTGTTTTTACATTTTGTATGGGTGTGTACATACCTCAGGTATGCCTGGTACCCATGGAGGCAAGAAGGTGTCAGATCCCTGACACTGGAGTTTCGATCTGCCACGTGGGTGCTGAAGATCAAACTTGAATCCTCTGGAAGAGGATCCAGCCAGTGAATGTCCTTAACTTCAGAGACATCCTGCCCCCTGGAGGTGTTCTTGATAACACTTTTTCCCATCCCCTGAGCCTGGCCCTTTTCTCCAGGTGAAGTGACACATCAATAAGGCAGACAGGAGCATCCCTTGTTCTTAGCAGCTGGCCTAGTTTTTCTGTAATTTGTGTTAAAACATCATGACCAAAAGATACTCAGGAGGAAAGGATTTATTTGGTCCACAGCTTTTCGTAGTTCATCATGAGGGGAAACCAAGGCAGAAATCCTTCTGGAACTGGAGCAGAGATAGTGGAGGAATTCTGCTCACTGGCTTTGATCCTTATGGCTTATTCAGTTGGCTTTCTTATACACCCCAGGCCACATGCCTAGGAGAGGCACCGCCCACAGTGGGCTGGACCCTCCCACATCAATCATTAATCAAGAGAACACCATCTGATGGAGGCATTTTCTCAGTTGAGGCTCCTCTCCTCAGAGGATGCCAGCTTGTATCAAATTGATAAAAAACCTAAGCAGCGCTGCAGATGTGTGAGAGGCTGGGACCTCTCATCCACTGGCTAGCATGCTCTGTCCCAGCCTCTTCTGCTTTTTACTGAGACAGGGCATCACAAAATTACTCATGTGGCTCTTGAACTCGTGAGCTTCCTCTCTCAGTCTCCCAAGTAGGTGGGAGGCCCAGCTCATGCCTTCTTTGGACTAGGACAACGCTGAGCTTCCCGCCCCATAGTCAGTCTCCGTACTTCATGCAGGTGTATGAAAAGCCTGGTGTATTGCAGCCCTCCTTTGGCCACCATCACCGAGGCAAAGATGAGTACTTGACTTGGGCCAGGCCCAGGCTTCAGTTCAGTTTGAACTGTGGGAAAAGGAAACTGATTGTCACAGGTGCTGGCAAATGAACAGATGAGTCTGCCTACCGACAGCTGCTCACACACAGCACCTGGTATTCGCTTCTTGGCCCCTCATCCTGAAGGTGAAAAGTGAGACTGCGGGTCTCCCAGGGCTCAGCCGCAGAACTTGCACTGTGAGTCTGTGTGCCTTCTAGATGGAAAACCTGATGCTGCTGGGAAGTGGTCAGCGGGTTCTGAACCAGATCCCTGAGCTAGCCACACCTGCCAATGGGCTGGGTGAAGAATCTTGAAGCAGGAAGCAGATGCCAGGCGGGCCCCATGGAGGGAGCTCTTGATCCCTAAGGAAGGCGGGCTCCGAGGGCCTCTGAGTCTGAGGGAGTCTGAGGGAGCCAGGGCGAGGCAGAACCAGGAGCCCTCCCTACAGATCCCCACCCCCCGGCCCGGACCCTGGGGGCGGAAGGGCGACCGCCCCCCTCCCGGGGGTCTTTCAACCTATGCGCCAGAACATGATGCAAGTCCTCAACGGAGGTTCCCTCTTCTGGGGTCTGTGTGGGATTGTATCAGGCTGATGGCACTAACCAGCACACAACCCAGGATATATAGTACCTATTTTAACTTCCTCTTCCATTAAGCTTGTAACATTAGTAGTTGTGATTGCTTTTACTCTCAAATTACGGAAGCGTGACCACAGAGCTTCGCACAGGGCTTGTTTTTGTCACTTACTAAATCCTTTTATTGTTAGTCCAGCTGTCACAAACTACCCAGAAGGGCCCAGGCGGTCTCTCTTCCCTCTGCTGGTCTTAATGGATCAGCTTTTCCGTGCATGGGTGTCTTCTTTCTATTATGGAAAAGCTGCTGGAGCTCCAGACATCACTTCAGCATGCCAGAGAGGAAGATGGAAATGGGAAAGAAACAGGATGCATGTCACCTTGTGAGCTGGGGTCTGGAGAGATGGCTCAGTGGTTAAGGACACTGGCTGCTCCTGCAGAGGATCCAGGTTCCAATCCCAGCACCCACATGATAGTTTATAACCGCCTGTAACTTCAGTCCCATGGAATATGGTGCTCTCTTCTGACCTCTAAGAGCACTAGGCATGCTTGTGGCGAACAGACGTACAGACAAAATATTCATCACATAATGTAAAATAAATAAATCTTGATAACTTTTTTTTTTTTTTTATGGTTTTTCGAGACAGGGTTTCTCTGTGTAGCCCTGGCTGTCCTGGAACTCACTCTGTAGACCAGGCTGGCCTTGAACTCAGAAATCTGCCTGCCTCTGCCTCCCAAGTGCTGGGATTAAAGGTGTGTGCCACCATCACCTGGCGATAACTTTTTTAAAAAGTATAATCTTTTGATTTCTAGGAAGACTTTTTGTGGTAAAACGTATCTCACAGAAAACATGCCATTGCTGACACATGGCACTTTCTAGTGCAACCACTGCCTAGCTCTAGAACATTCTCATCAGACCAAAAGCAAGCCACACACAGGAAGTAGCCAGTTCCTAATCCCTTGGCCTTTTGTCCATTTATATTTTCCTGTTGATGATATTTCACATCAATAGGATAACATACTGTCACACTGTGCCTTTGTTTCCACTCAGCATGTGTCAGTCTCAAACCTCTCTTGGTGGCTGAGTAATTCTCCATTGGATGGATGGCTATACCTCAGTGCAGTAGAAGTCTGATCTCTCACAGACAGGCACTTATTTGAGTTGTTTTTACCTATTAGCTATTGGGAAAGTTCACGTGTGAGTTCCGTTTGCCCATTTACTTTCAATTCTGAAATAAATAAAATTTCATTTTTGTCACAAGCAGCTCCTGGGTCTGATGTGAGGATTGGGACCTGCTGTTCTGTTCCCTCGCTGCCTGTTGCCTGTTCAAAAACCAAAGTGAGGAACTAAACCAAGTCCCTGGTGAGACTGTCCAGGAAACATGGCAATAGCCTAGATGCTGTGCTAGGTCATCCCTAGCTGCTGAGCTGGCAGCTGCAGTGGGTGCTCAGGAAAGGGGAACACATGCAGAGGAAACACAGGAAGGAGGGGCTGGCGCCTTTCTAGCTGTCTGAGTCACAGGCTTTGCCAGCATTGTGTGTAAAGGTTTTAGTTCTCTGTGTATGTCTGAAGCTCTGGCTGTTTGAAATACAGTGACTTCTTAGTGACTGGCTACTATCCAAGCTGGAACATGTGACACTTTATAAAATGACAGTTGCCCATTGAGGAGTCTGATGACAACTGATGCCAAACTGACTGCAGTGGGCAGACCAACCGTAGGAAGGGATAGAAGGAGCTTGAGGGGAGGTCTGCCCTCACCATGGAAGTGCTGCCTACAGTCCATGCATCTGGTGGCCAGGAATCCCACCATCTCTGTCCTCAGACATTTCAAAGCAATCCGCACCCTACCTCAGGAGTCAAGCAATCCAAGAACTCCAAGAAGGGGCAATCCCGGCTTCCCATTCACCCTCAGAGCCCTATTTGACCAGAACATAACCAAGATAGGACCTGGGACGTAGACATGGAGGCTAGCAACATCTTAGCTCAGAGGGTGTGTTGGCCAGCAGGGACGGTGCGGGCCCTTCCTCCACTCCTATGGACTTGGGTCTCCATAAATAGCTTCCTTCCCCATGTCAGTGAGGTAGCATTAATCCCATACACTAGGCCACTGGAAAGCCACTTAGTTTCCTCAGCTAAGAAATATTTGTTACTAAAAGGCTCTACTGTTTAAGCTAAAGAGACAATTGGCTAGTCTGTCTCAAGTATGTAGGAAGACATGACCCACCATCGATAAAAAGAAAGAAAAGTATTTAGCTAGCAAAATGAGGCAGACACATCCCTACTAGAGGTGAAATAACTTCCTAGGCAGGGCTGGATGGAGCTCAGTGATAAAGCCCTTGCCCAGCATGTCCCAGTCCTTGGATTTCATCAGCACAGCAAAGAAAAAGTAATTGACTTGCTGGGCACCCTGAAGCTCCTCTCGAGACCCATAGGTGGAAAAGATGTGAGAAGAAACGACGTCCCAAGACACTCATGTGTCATGGGCCACCTTGAATAGAAGCTTGCCTCCACATCCTAGCTACTTCAAGTACACATGGCCTATGGCTCACCTGGGGAACATCCCAACTACAGAATCCTTACACTGTAATCATTGCATAGGTGAGATCATGTACTCATTCACTCATGCACCAATCAGGAAGCATTTATGGGTCATCAGCTGTATTTGGACCTTTATACCTCAGTTTACTAGCCATGAAGTGGTGCTGCTGGTGGTGGTGATGATAATGATGATAGAGCGTCATGAGGTTTTTATGAATAACTGTCATCAAGTTCTTAGAAGAGCACAAAGTAGGCTTGAGAGGAGATGGTTCAGAGGGTGAAGGTGCTAGTCATCCAAGTCTGGAGACCTGAGTTTGAGCCCTGGGACCCACATATAGGTAGAAGCAGTGAGAAAGGTGTCCCTTTGACTTTCATGTGCACATCTTAGTGTGAGGGCATAGCACACATACACACGCACACACATACACAACACACACACACACATATACACACACAACACAAGTAAGTGAGTGTTGGAGTGTTAGTTCTTGTTTGTTGGTTTGTTTTGCTTTGCTTTTTTTCAAGACATGTGTAGCCCCAGCTGTCCTGGAACTCACTATGTAGAGCAAGGTGACGTCAAGCTCAGAGATCTGCCTGCTTCTGCCTCCTAAGTGCTGGGATTACAGGCATGTGCCACCACTGCCCAGCTGATTCTATTTTTGTTTTTTAAGATGGGAGATGAGGAGAAGGAGGAAGAGGAGGCACAGTGCGGCCTAGCTCTGCATCAGCATGGACTCTTCCAGTTTAGGGAAAGGCTGACTGAGAAGGGAAACTGCATGGAGGAGGAAATCAAGAGCTTTCCTCTTCATGGAAGGTTTCAACTCTGAGGAGTCTGTTAAATGCCAGAGTCAAGGTTGTGGATTTGGAACTCTGATAACGTCTGGAAGTCAAGCACTGGTCTGTGCTGGAGACAGAATCTGTGGGCAAGTGGCATTTAAAGTCAGTTTATACTCAAAGTCATGAAATGGATTGCAATTTCCAGTGGAGTAGACCCTGGCCTGGGATGTCCTGAGGCTTAGGAGTTGGAGAACCCAAAGACAGATGAACAAAAGAGTCTGAACAGGGGCAAAAGGAGAAAGGGACGAACCCTGGCAGTCAGTGTTCTGGAAGTCCAGGGAAGAGAGCTTTGCAAGAAAGAGACAAAAGGCTCAAGAGTTCAAGGTCAGCCTGGATTACATGCAACATTGTCTCAAGCAAGACTGAAAAATTAAAAAAGAAACAAAGAAAGAAAGCAAAGCAAAGAAAGAGAAGGGAATGAAGAAAGAGCTGCCGATGCATGCTTGCCGCAGATAAGTGAGTGCCAAGAGGTTGGCTGGTGGCCACAGCAGGGTCACCAGTTCTGCAGGAATGGTGGAGACTGGTGATAAATCAGAGTGTGTTTAATACAGAAAAGGAGTTCATGAACTGGAGACTGTGATCTAGACATCTCTTTTGAAGACGTAACTATAAATGAGCTCAAAGAACTAACAGTCCTCCTGCTTCTGTGTCCTGAGTCCTTGGATCACAGGTGCACATCACCTCTCTCTCTCTGAAAACCATTTTTAAAGCATTGAGCAAAGGAGGGAAGCTAACTCCACCACATGGGCACACAGTTCACTAGTGTTCAATGGCTGATGTGACAGACCATTGATGAGCCCTGCCCACGAGTGCATATGCTTGTGATTCGGATGGCAAACATCATTCTATCTCATACCTGAAAGAAAACATAGATGATGAGTTATGGGTTAGACAGATTTCTCAACAGTTCAGAGCATTGACTGATCTTTCAGAGAACCTGGTTTCAATTTCCAGCCCATACATAGTGGCTCAGAATTGTGTAATTTCAGTTCCAGGGGACCTGACAACCCTCTTCAGACTTCCCTGGGTACCTAGCACACACATGGTCCACAGACAAACATGCAAGCAAAAACATGCATACACAAAAAATTAAATTAAAAAAATTAAAAGCACCAACTATGTTGTCATTGTTTTTGTCTAACCAGGTCATACACAGTCAAAGTTGTATAGACACACACACATACACACACACACACACACACACACACACACACACATCAGAGAGATAATCACTCAATATAAACCTCTTGCATGAAAAATGATGGGGGAAATGTGGTTTACTGAGCCCCTGACTATCAACAACATGAAATAGAGCTGTGTCTCTGGGGTTATTTTATAAGATCAGTAAGCCCTGTGTAAGCCAAGTCCCAAAATGTCACAATGTGGAAGCAAAGTAGCTTTGCAGGTATACTCTCTTGTGCACTGTATAAAAGCATCATCTGTCAATGAGGAGCTGAATGGACTATAGAAAGGCTAGAGAGAATAGAAGGTGGACCATCTGGCAGAGAGAAAGGAATTCTGGGAAGGAATCAGGAGCAGGAGGTTCTCCACCAAGATGTGGAGGGAGTCTGTCGCATGAAACTAGCCACATGGCAGACATAGAATAGTATAAACGGGTTAATTAAGTTACAAGCTAGTTGGAGAACAAATCTAGCTTAAAGTCTAGGCACATATTCATAAATAAATAAACCTCTGTGTCATTTTTTGGGAACTGGGGCAGACATAGAAAAAAATACCAAACTGCTACCTAGCCCCCCAAAGGCTCCTATGCCAAAGGCTTGGTCTCCAGCTGGTGGCACCACTGAGAAGTGACTGGCTTGTGTGGATGTTGACCCCTCCATGGATAACCCATTGGCGACTTCACACTGGTATCTTTTGTTTGAAACCATGATAGGCATTTCCTGTCTCTGGTGCTTGCCTCTCACCTCAGCTAGATTGCAGAGGCCAAAGTCTTGTCCTGGTTACTTCCTGTGGCATGACTCCCACCAAAATTGACTTTGCCAGGACTTTGCTTGTTACAATCAAAGAAATGGCTGTTCACATTTAGACTGACTAGTAAGCAGCTGAGACCTACAGGAGAAACTAGAAATGACATGAATAAAGAAGCACAAAGAAGCTGAAGTAGGGACTCAAGGCATCCCAGCCGCACCAACCACAGGCCTGCCATACTGCCTCTTCTGGCAGTGATGGAGCCCAGCTTGGGGAGAGCTCTTTGGTGTGGCACTTGCCTAACTCATGTGAAGCCCTGAGTTCAGTCCCTGCCCTACAATCAATCCATGAATCAATGAGTGGTCTTGATCACAGGTCCTTGGCACATAACTCCTAAAACCCTTTGGCTCTCTGGCCTGTTACCATTGCCTTTTGTATCTATCATAGTGGGATTACCAGCATCTGGGACCCAAAATTGAAACAAAATAAAAGTGGACAGAGAACTGGAGAAATTGCATGGAAGAGAACATTTGTTACAGGGTTTGACACTACAAGCCTGTGAGCCCAACACACAGAAGGCAAAGACAAGAAGGTCGTAAGTTCAAGGCTAGCCTGGGCCACATTGCTAAATATTGACTAGAAAATAAATGAATAGAGTAGCAAATAACAGTCACTGCTGTTTGCTGATTTATCTCCTACAAGCTTGTACAAGGAAAAGCAGACCAATATACCCTAGAAGGAAGAGTGAGAGCAAATGCCAGGGCCAGATTCAGTCATTAGCAGCCAGAACATAGCCTGGTCCAAGGCAGCAGTGATGTCACATACTTGTGGGGAAGGAAGTGAGCTCATGTACCTACAGCTTCCAGCATGTGTCTGTGACACAAGTTTTGTGAACAAGCATCACAGGCTCAGGTTTCTTAATGTTCAGCTTAACATTCAGTTTTTCTTTCATCTTGCAACCTGAATAATCAGAAGAAGCCTGATGCCCAGGATCCTACACACAGTGGGAGATGCATGCAGCAGGGTCATAAGCCGCTGCTCAGAGCTGATAAACTGCAGAGTTCAACCCACATTGCATTCTGTGTGGTTGCTGCTATCTCTATTGAGTTGGAGGGTCTGATACATCTCAACAATACGCAGTTACTCTCCATGACAGAAACAAAGCCAGTGGCCAGCGAGTTAACAGCCAATCATGCTTCAGAGGTTGTTCTGTGCTTCCTCATAACAAGATGTCTTATGTTAATGTGCATGTAGGGCTTCAGTTATCCACAGACTTGCTGATTTCAAAAGCATTCTCAGACATGGCTGCCTGCTGCCCTCCAGGTACTGGGTAGCCCTAGACCCTCCAAAGGCCAGACCAAACATGAACAAAAAGAAGGAGGAGGAGGAAGAAGAAGAAGAGAAGGGGGAGGAAGAATAAGAGGAGGCAGAAAAGGAAGAAGAGGAGGAAGACGAAGAAGTGGAGGAGAGGAGGAGGAGGAGGAGAATAAGAAGAAACAGAAGAAGCAGATGATGCTACAGAACAAGGAGATAGAAGAACAGCCTTTTAGGGCCTGGGGTTGCTCTTCTTTCATTATTGTACTGACATATTTAGAAATACTTAGTCCGGGGCTGGAGAGAGATGGCTCAGTGGTTAAGAGCCCTGGCTGCTCTTACGGAAGACCTGGATTTGATTTCCAATACCACATGGCAGCTCACAACAAACTGTAACTCTAGTTCCAAGGGATCTGACACTCTCTTTTGGCTTCCATGGGCACCAGGTACACACTCAGTACACAGACATATGTGCCGACAAAAAACACCCACACACATAGTAACAAAAAGTAATTTAAAAATGCTTAGTCAGTGTAGAAAATTAGACTATTGCTTAGCAACCAAATTTATTGAGAAACTTAGATCTGAAAGATCTGTGACAACAAGCAGAATCTAAAGGGAGATCTGCTGAGGAGAGTGCTAGAGTTTATGCTGGCTCTTCTGAGCCAGTGCGGTCTCTAACAGCAATGAAGTCAGTATGAACCAATCTGTATGGGAGAAGAGCTCTTAGCTCATTTACTCTTGCTACTGTCCCCTCAAAGTGAACAGGACAACTACTTCCATTTCCTCAGATGAAAATAGAGACACGGAAGGAAGAGGTGGTGGCTGTCCACTTCTCTGGCATGATTGATGCAGCTCCTCCCCCCCCCCAAAATTGTGACAATTTCTTCCTTAAGGTTTTTTGGAGGGGGGATGGGAATTGTCAGTTAGTCGCTAATACAGGGAGAATTCATTCTGGTCATGGTTTCAGGAGGTTGAGTCATGCTTGGTTCTGTGTGCTTAGGCAGAATATCATGGCGGCAGAAGAACGGGGTGGAGGAAGCTGTCCACCTCATGAACGCAAGAAGCAGAGCACAGGGAAAGAGATTCAGGATGAGATCTATCTTGAAACACAGGCCCAAGGCTAGGGAAGTGACTTGGAGGGTAAGAGCACTCATTGTACAAGCATGGGGGCGTTGAGTGTGAATTTGCAGCACACGTTAGAAGCGGAGTGTGACATCAATGCTTCATATCGGATCAATTTCACTTTTCCTGTGAAGCAGCAGCCTCTGGGGCCAGGATAGCATCTCTTCCCGACCCTGGTTCAGGTTGTACCAACTGGCCCTTCCCACACTCTATCCAAGCTGTGTTATTAGATTCCAGTGAGTAAAATACTCAAGAAGGGGACTATCGCTGGGCAGTGGTGGTGCATGCTTTTAATCCCAGCACTTGGGAGGCAGAGGCAGGTAGATTTCTGAGTTCGAGGCAAGCCTGGGCTACAGAGTGAGTTCCAGGACAGCCAGGGCTATACAGAGAAACCCTGTCTTGAAAAAACAAACAAGAAGAAGGAGGAAGAGGAGGAGGAGGAGGAGGAGGAGGAGGAGGAGGAGGAGGAGGAGGAGGGGGAGGAGGAGGAGGAGAAGGAGAAGAGGAGAAGAAGAAGAAGGAGAAGAAGAAGGGGACTATGAAATTCTGGGATCTTGCCCTATCTGAGTTAGGTTTCAGTTGTGGGGATAAACACCATGACCAAAACAAAGTTGGGAGGTATGGGGAACTGATGAAACCCTGAGTGAATATATATTGTTGCCACAAGTAGAGCCATGTAAAGGACCCCAATGCATCAGACTCATAGAAATGGCAAAGCTTTTCCCAGGTAAGGGACAAGTAAGAGCATTTACGTTCCTGGTTTGAGGAGGAGTGCTTATAAATGATTGACTGGTAGTGTGCAAACACTAGCAAATACATCTTCCTTCTCCTGGTAACAGCAGCTTGGACTCTAACTTTACCAGGACCTCCTGCATAGACTAGCTAGCCACTCCTCCTTGTACTGTACACAATAAACACAATGAGTTCTGGGGTGTGTAGTAGGTGCTCTTCATTCATCATGAGCATAGCCCATCAGGTCCCAGAATTTCTCAATGTGTATCTGTAGAGAGAATCTCTCGTGTACTGTATGGAAACATCACCTGTCATTAAAAAGCTCATTGGCCAATGTGCTGGGGCAGAAAATAGGAGGTGGAGTTCCAGGAGGAGAGAGGAACTCTGGAATAGAGTCAGGCGAGGGAAGAAATTCATGCCCAACTCTGAGGAGGCAGACACATGAAATGAGAAGAGGTAACCAGCTAGGGTGGCACATAGAGTAGAATAAATGTGTTAACTAAGTGATAAGCTAGTCAGGGAACAAGCCTAAGTTTATGGACTAGGCATCTATTCATATATAATTAAAACTCAGAGTCATTATTTCAGGCACTGGGGCGTGAGTGGAAAAGCCCATGGTTACGTGTACCTTTCCTTTCTCCTGTGTCTATCATTTCCTCATTCCCACATCGCCTCAGTCAGAACCAAGCCATGAAGGACCTAGCTGGGGAGAAGAGGGTTTAATTTCATTTCACAGCCCACTGTCCACCAAGAAAGGAAGTCATAGCAGCAACTGAAGCAGAGGCCATGGAAAAAACACTGCCAACTGGCTTGCTACCCATGACTTAGTTTGCATTCTTATGCACCCCAGAGCCACATTCACAGGGGTTGCCCCAGCCCACAATGGGCTAGATATGCCCTGAAATCATTAATCAAAGAGATGCCCAATAGACCTGCCTACAGGCCAATCTCTCCAAGGCATTTTCTCAATTAAGGTTTCTGGGTTTTTTTTTTTTTTTAAGTTTTATTGCATTATGATGAGAAAAGTTACATGATTTCAATTTATCTGAATTTGTTAACATTCAAAAACATATTTTAGCTGGGTGGTGGTGGCGCATGCCTTTAATCCCAGCACTTGGGAGGCAGAGGCAGGCGGATTTCTGAGTTCGAGGCTAGCCTGGTCTACAGGGTAAGTTCCAGGACAGCCAAGGCTACACAGAGAAACCCTGTCTCAAGAAAACCAAAAAAAAAACCCAAAAAACAA
>NW_022196905.1:225122619-225139191 GCF_008632895.1 Mastomys coucha | reverse complement strand
CAAAATAAGAACAATTTTTAGACACTGGATTTCATTGTAATAAGGCTGTACTTCAATGACCCTCATATTACCAAAGGATTTTATCTCCATTGTAGCTAAGCTGAGAGTTGACAGTTCTGTTGTGGACACCATTTTTGGATACAGACTTCTTGCTATGGTCAAAGCTATTTGACTTGAGTGAGTGACTTTATTCTCAGCCCACAGAGAACAGGTTACATTCATTTAAGAAATGGTATGTATATTAAGATGGTCTATCCATAAAGTCATTCACCAACTGTTTCAATGAACAATGGTTCTGCTTGGAGGGTGGCACAGACATTAGGTGAGGGTAAGAATTTGGTTCATTGGCTGTGATAATTTGGAAAAGCACTCATCTCAGAGAAAGAGTAACTTATAAAGTCCTCTTCTTCAAACTTGATACAAGAGTTACAAACATCAAGCAAATTATTCAGTCTCACTCTTTGTTGTTCTCTTACAAACCACCTCCCAAGTTAATTGTCTGTTTCCCTTGGGTATATAAATACATTTGAAATATATAAGCTGTTCTGAAAACCATAGTATAGTGTAAAAACATGAAATAAACAATACTACTAATAGAGAGGCTGAGATAGGAGAAGCAAGATTTTAAGACTTTTATGTTGTACACAGCAAGACACTGTCACAAACAAACAAGCTGAAAGTATATATGGATTGTACAATGTTGGACCTATTTCTCCAATTACCAAATTAGAGAGACCATTGGATGATAATCAACAAATTTCTAATTCCTCATATTTTTGGATTTCAATTGATTAGGGTATTTTGGTAATATTAATTTTCATATTAAGATACTAAGAAAAAGTAATTGTTCCTTCCTGTTGTTTTGTTGTAAGAGGTGGAATTAGATTTGCATGGATTTGTTGAAAGATTACTTTCTTGCTTCTTCTAGGGTGTAGTTTTGATCCTTATGTTGATGTTTTCCATCTATTATCCTTTGTAGGGCTGGATTTGTGGAAAGATATTGTGTAAATTTGGTTTTGTCATGGATATCTTGGTTTCTCCATCTATGGTAATTGAGTTTTGCTGGGTATAGTAGCCTGGGCTGGCGTTTGTGTTCTCGTACGGTCTGTATGACATCTGCCCAGGATCTTCTAGCTTTCATAGTCTCTGGTGAGAAGTCTGGTGTAATTCTGATAGACCTGCCTTTATATGTTATTTGATCTTTTTTCCTTACTGCTTTTAAAATTCTTTCTTTGTTTAGTGCATTTGATGTTTTGATTATTATGTGACAGGAGGTATTTCTTTTCTGGTCCAGTCTATTTGGAGTTCTGTAGGCTTCTTGTATGTTCACAGCATCTCTTCCTTTAGGTTAGGGAAGTTTTCTTCTATAATTTTGTTGAAGATATTTACTGGCCCATTACCTTGGGAGTCTTCACTTTCTTTTATACCTATTATCCTTAGGTTTGGTCTTCTCATTGCGTCCTGGATTTCCTGGATGTTTTGGGTTAGGAGCTTTTTGCTTTTTGCATTTTCTTTGACTGTTGTGTCAATGTTTTCTAAGGTGTCTTCTGCCCCTGAGATTCTCTCTTCTATTTCTTGTATTCTGTTGGTGATACTTGCATCTACGACTCCTGATTTCTTTCCTAGGCTTTCTGTCTGCAGGGTTGTCTCTCTGATTTCTTTATTGTTTCTATTTCCATTTTTAGATTCTGGATGTTTTTGTTCATTTCCTTCACCTGTTTGATTGTGTTTTCCTGTAGTTCTTTCAGGGATTTTTTTTTTTTTTTTTTTTTTTTTTTTGTTTCCTCTTGAAGGGCTTCTAGGTGTGTTTACCTGTGTTCTCCTGTATTTCTTTGATGGTGCTATTTATGTCTTTCTTAAAGTCCTGTATCATCATCATAAGAAGTAATTTTATATCTGAATCTTGCTTTTCCAGTGTGATGGTGTGTCCAGGACTTGCTATGGTGGGAGTATTATGTTCTGATGATGCCAAGTAACCTTGGTTTGTGTTGCTTATATTCTTACGCTTGCCCCGCACCACCTGGTTATCTCTAGTGCTACCTGCCCTTGCTAAATCTGACTGGAGCTTGTCCTTCCTGTGATCCTGGTTGTGTCGGAACTCGTCAGAGTCAAGCTGTCTCTGTGATCCTGTGATCCTGGGCTTGTTAGAGCACCTGGGAATGGAGCTTCCTCTGGGTGTTGTGGGACTGGCTGTGGAGCTTGTGCCCAAGGTATGCTCAGGGCACCAGCCCAGACAGACTGGAAGGAACCTGAGACACTGGGCTGGCATAGTTCCTATTTGCCTGGTCCCACTGGTCCCAGTTACTCCAGGTGTTGGTACAGATGTTGTGTCCTCCACACCTCTGATCCTGGGCATGTTAGAGCACCTGGGAGTCTTAATTAAAGTTTCTTATCCTGTGAATCTAGCTTGTGTCAAGTTGACAAAAACATAACCAATATATATCTTATCCTAAGACTTCTGTCTGCTTTTCCATAAGCCTCAGCCCCTTTCTGGAAGGTCTGACACAAGGAAGGATGGAGACTTTCCAGCTTGGGTGACAGGTGCCTGTAATGGGACCTTTAAGTCTGGATGGTGACTTGCCGACACATCTAACCTCTGAGGTCACTTCCCCTGATAGTACAGACTTGGCACCTGCCAGCATATTTGGTGGATCAAAATGCCAAGAATGCCCAAGATCCAACACTTCCAGCCCTGCTGCTTTGGAAAAGGGGTTGTGAAAGCACATTATTTCTGTGTGCTCAGAGCTCAGGATTAGAAATAGGACAGGGTGCATTAAGACCAGAGAAGTGGGAGAATGTAGCAGAGGCCAGCACCTGCTTGTAATCTATGAGCCCCACCTTGGCGTCAAGGGCATTCACTGGCAAAAGAAAAAGATAATCTCTTCTGAAGACCGCAGAAGCTCTGAAATGCTATACAGCCTGGCTCTCAAAACCCTTTTATTGTTTATGCCACCAACAGTTGCTAAGAGACCAGGCAGGCTTACAGGCGCCACAGAAGGGGATCCCCAGGGTGCTGCACAGAACCTAGCTGGAGCACCGGCAGCTGCCTGGGGCTCTGCCCACATCCTTGTCTCTCTTCTTTAACCAGAGGTCTCAGCCTGTAGCTGCTCTGAGAAACCACTTGTTTGGAGTGTACCGACTGTGCCCAACCATCCTCAGAGAGAAGAAGGCTTGAGGGACCTTGGGCTTTCTTCTCCCAGTGTGATAGCTAGAAATTAAACAGTAGTGGGCCAGTGAGGTTGCTCAGCATGTAAAGGTGCTTGCCACACAAACCTGGAGATCTGAGTTCGATCCTGGGAAGCAACATAAGGGTAGAAGGGAGAATCAATTCCACAAAGTTGTCCTTTGACCTCCACAGATGTGCCATGACATATTCACCGCCATCACCCCAAGCACAAAATTTTATGAAAATAATTTTTTAAGAAAGTGATAACAGCTGAAGAGATCTTAATGAGTTGTTGGTAGAGTCCCATGCCAGTCACTGTCACAATCAATAAGAGAACTGGAGAACCAGACATGACTGCACATTTGTAATCCTAGTGTTTGAATGGAAAGTTCCAGGCCAGTCTGGGATACACAGGGGGGACCCTGTTTCAAAAAGGTAAATGGATAAACAGATAAATGGACTAAGATTATGGAACCAGAGAAAGGGGAAGACATACTGCTTGGTCATACAAGACTTACAAATTATGACCAGTGTGAATTTTTATGACATTCTTGCACATATGTGTGTATACTAGCAAATTATAACAAAATATAGGATAAGATATTTTCCATAATATATGTTTTAAAATTAATCACTCCATTCATTTAATCTTAAGTGCTCTCCCACTACCCGGTTACCCCTCCACAAACCCCCCATCTCAAACCTCCCTCTCCTCCCTCCCCTTTGCCTCTCTAAGGGTGCTCGCCCATCCACTCACCCTATCCTGCCCCACCCCTCCAGCATCTCCTTACACTGGGGCATCAAACTGCCACAGGACCTACTTTTTATTAAATACAATCAGCACAAACATATATACTATGTGAGTAAATTTGTTTCAAATACAACTTGCAGCTATTCATAATTTGTTAATAACTTCATCAATAAGAGATTATGGGTAGGTAGTTTTTAATAGAAACTTATTTAATTAGCATATATCGATTACATTATATTTCATGCATGATTATAATGATGTGTATAACATACTTTTCTATTGAAAATAGATTTTTTGCACAGTATATTATGATCATAGTTTTTCCTCCCCTAGATCTTCCATATCTCCCCTCCAACGCAAATCTACACCCTTTCTTGTTCTTTCTTTCATTAAAAGCATGCATCTATAAAATTAATTAATTAGCTGAGTAGAGTAGTGCACACCTTTAATCCCAGCACTTGGGATGAAGAGGCTGGTAGATCTATATAAATTTAAGGCCAGCCTGGTCTACATGGTGAGTTCCGGAACAGCCAGAGCTACATAGTACTCTGTCTTAGAATAAAATTGATTAATTAAATTAAGTTAAAGACAAACAAATCAGAGTATGACAAAAAAGCAAACAAAGTCAAATAAAAACCACAAGAAACACATACAGATGCAGAAGCACACACATTCACACAAGCAGAAAATCAGAAGCCATAATATAAGCAAAGAACCTATACAGTTTAAAAGGGGGACACTAAAAACCTCTAAAAATATCACTGATTTGCTTTATCTTGGCCATCTACTGCAAGGTATGAGGCCTGTCCTTAAGAGTAGGTTCTAGGCAGGCTGGAGAGATGGCTCAGGGGTTAAAGAGCACTGACTGGAGGTCCTGAGTCCAATTCCCAGGAACCACATGGTGGCTCATAACCATCTATAATGGGATCTGATGCCGTCTTCTGGTGTACTCATATGCATAAAATAAATGATTTTTTTTTTTAAAAAAAAGATGAGTTCTATACCCAGTGACTCCATTGGAGAAAACTAATATGTCCTTTATGGGTAGTTATCAATTGGCTTCTTGGTTAGGGATGGGGGCTTGTGTCTACTTTCTCTCTGGGTGTTGGGATCCTATCTGGCTTAGACCCTGAACATGCTAACACAGTCAGTAAGTTGCATGTGTGTCAGTCCTGACGTGTCCAGAAGGTCTTGTTTCCCTGGTGTCTTCCATCCCCACTGGCTCCTACATCCTTTCTTTCCTCCTCCTCTTGCATGGTGTTCCCTGAGCCCTGGGGGGAGGCACTTGATGGAGACATACCGTTTACAGACTGGATGATATACTTAGTGGTTCTCAGCCTTCCAAATGCTGCAACGCTTTAATAAAGTTCCTCATGTTGTGGTGACCCACAATCATAAAATTATAACTGTGATTTTGCTACTGTTCTTAGTTATGATGTAGATATCTGATAGATGACCCCTGTGAAAGGGTTGTTCAACCATCAGGTTGAGAACCGCCAGCTTAGACTCACGTGTTTCACCCAGGAAGGGGCTGATTTGGTAGTTCTAATTTTAGTGGTTTGAAAGAGCATCCACACAGATTCCCACAGCAGCCACGGTAGTTTTTTTTCCTATTTACTTATTTATTTATTATTTATTTATTTATTTATTTATTTATGCCTATCAGTATTTTTCCTTTTCTTGCAATGGTCGACCACTTGGGTGTTTTCTGTAGAACATTCTGGCAGGCCACTCTGTGGAAGTTACTCAATTCTGGTCTTAGCCATAGCCTCTGAGCCAAATGACTGAGTCCTTGCTGAGGTGGCCTTCCTCAGGCTAGCCTGTGGTTTCCAAACAAAATCCTTTTTCAAAGAAATCACCTGAGGGAAGTGCCCTACAGTGTGAACAGGCCAAGCAGGTGGGACTCTGGTGCAGAGAGAAAAAGCTGGGCCCTGGGGCTTCAAAAGGCTCTTCAGCCCTCCCTTCACTGGTGGGAGGGATACTGCTTGTTTGGTTATGGATGTTTGGTGTGTCTCTGTAAGCAGAGCCTGGTTCACAGAAAATGCCTCCCAAATGCTCATTAATCTGGCTTTTTAACGAAATAAAACAGAGCCACTTTGGCTAGAATGGTATAGATCCCCTATGATGTTTGACAGAGGCCCTGGAGGAAGCAGGAACCACTAAGCTCCACAGAACAGAGCTGGTTCAGGAGGGCACTGAGCCGGGGTACAGGCCGTGGCACAGTTTGGGCATATGTGTTGGATAGTTGGCCTTGGGTGGTTCCTTTCTCTCTCTGCCCTAGCCTTTCTTCTACCACTGGGCTTTAGCACTGGCCCTATATCTTGGGACTTAAAAAAGTGTTCTGTGTTATGATTTCAGAGGAAAACTAGGTTTATTTTTCCAGTAGGTCGGTTATATATGTTTGATTTCAAAACAATAAAGGAGTTTCAAAGTATTTGCTATAAAATGGGACATTAACAATAACATCTAGCTGTGGGAAGAGTTGGTGTAGGGGGACCTGGGTTGAGACCTTCTGCTGAGAAGCAAAGTCGAGATTTCAGATGTGAACCCCGATCCTGCCTGTCCTGGCCCTTGAATGAGATTCAGAAGCCTTTCCTCCCACAAACCTTGAGCCAACCCTGAGGAGGCCATATTAGAGCCAAAGTCTGTTCCCAGGAGCTTCTCAAAGATGAGGTCTCAAAACCCAGTGGAATTTACCGGCTGAGAAAACCCTGTGTTAAACTGAAGCCAACGCTGCACACAGGGAGCCTCCTGATGATGCTATTAGCTTTAAATGGCTTCCGTGGGGGATGCTGCTTAAACCAAAGCTACAAGGGAGGGGAGGCATCTGCAGTCTGTCCCTGGGGTTCTGATTGCCAGGGTAACCATGGCTACAGGAGTATGATCTCAAGGGCCACCAGACATCCCTGCTGGAGCTCACATTCTAAGTCAGAGCATCTTAAAAGTTGGTCTCCTGGATGGAGGTAGCACTGCACACTTGTGATCCCAGCAATCCAGAGGTAGAGACAAGAGAACTGTGAGTCAGAGGCCATTGAGGTTATAAAGCAAGATCTCCATGTCCTGGGGGCACATGAGGAATACAAAGATGATGGCTTTGAATTTAAAAGTAAAACATGGCAAAATTCCCTCCTTTGAAAGGCCATCTTCAATGCAAAACTCATGACCTATCCACAAATATTCAAGCCACAGCAGAATAGTTATCGGTCCTCTCTGGTCCCCAATCCTGAAAGCCTTGTGATGTGAGGAACAGACATGAACACAGGCAAGTTTCATAGTGATGTGGCACCATGGTAACCATCTGAACTTGGCACAACCAAGTGAGGATCCAGGTCAAAGCTCTACCTGAGAACTTCACAAAAGAGCTGACATTCCAGCTAAACTTTGAACTGTCAGGGTATGGCATCTGGGAGATATTCGGAAGGGTGTGGAAGATGAAGACAGAGTAGGTGAGGGCAGGGTGTGCCAGCACACTCACAGAGAGTTTTGTAAAGATGGTATCAGAGTGCCAAGTGGGACAGAAGTCCTGACAGGCAATGGTGTGGGAACAACTGGAGAAGGCCAGATAACACAAAAATGAGCCCTGAGTTCCACACACCAGAACTGATGCCCTCAGCTGCTGGTGTCTGCTGCTTGGGGTGTGGCTATCCAACCTGAACACAGGGTGTGCTCAAACAGGATGCTGTAAGATGGGAATCCATTTCAGAAGAGGCTGTGGTGTGGAGTCTCATTTGTGCTGGGTGGACATAGGCTCCTCTTCCCTAGACTCTGTGGTTATTCTGAGCCACCCCAAGCTCCTCAAAGCAATGGTATGTTCTCTAGAGAAATGCCACCATGCCCAGTGACAGCAAACTAGGCTGTCTGACTGCAACCCTAGTGTCTTGGGGGAAAGAAACCTGTTCTCCTAACACTCAAGTTAGTTTTTCTTCTGCCTTGCCTTTTGCTCATGTTGACATAAACACAGCTCTCGCCTTAAATAGAAAAAAAGGGTCGTTTATTCCGAGCTGAAAATGAGTGACTATGGCCAGGGAACCTAGGTTCAGGTTGACTCAAAAAGCAGCTAATGTGGATATGGTTACGTGAGCTTTTATCAGTCACTAAAAGGAAAGTCGTAAATCAGTGCATTAATGACAACCAAATACACTGATGAGTGTCACAGGCAGATATGATATAGCAAAGTAGGAAATCTCAGCCGTGGTCTCAGATGCTATCTGATGACATCCTTAGCTTTGGGAGCTGGTGGAACCTAGTGACCTATAGGTTAGTACAGTTCAAAGATTTTTAACTGATAGTAGACAGGATATTAGATTGAACATAGAGGTCAGCAGTGAACCGCTAGGAGCAAGACAAGAGATAACTTGGTTCTAGATCTGCAACATTCCAACCTTCCAGCCAGGACAGTTCTAATCAGTCAGTCAACCTATGGAATCTTCAACACAGATGTGGGGTTTTGCTTTGTTTTTCTGAACGTGTTATTTGGCAAGAACACCATGTAGGGCAGCTTTGGGTACTCACCTCTTTCTCGGGGTTGCCTATGACTTGTGTGTGTGGGGGTGTTATCAGATGATTTTTATCAAGGACACAGTGACTCAGCTGTCCTCATAGCTTGTCGCTGAGGAACCTCCTCCATGTACTGTAGATAGAACTCTCATAATAAGGAACGTGGGGGTGCCCAGCAGTACCCCTCTGCTCCCCATCTTACAAAGCTTCAGAATTGCCTCTAACCTGAGGCTTAAATGGGGTATGGGGGTCAAAGGTCTCCTCTCTCATAGTCCTCTATTCCAGGGCCTCCATGCCCCTCCATGTTAAACAATAACCCTTCATGCTTGCATAAGTGCTAAAGCCAAGAAAAGAACACTTTCTCTCCCTCCCTCCTCTCTCTCTCCATTCCTCCCTCTCTCTGTCCCTCCCTCCCTCTCCTTCTCCCCCTCCTCCTCCTCCCCTCCCTCCCTCCCCCTCTCTCCTTCCCTCTTTTTCCCTCCCTCCTCTCTCTCCCTCCCGCTCTCTGTCCCTCCCTTCCTCCTTCTCCCCTCCTCCTCCCTCCCTCCCTCCCCTCTCTCCTTCCCTCTTTCCTCCTCCCTCCTCTCTTTCTCCCTCCCTTTCTCCCTCTCTCTCTCTCTGTCCCTCGTTCCCTCCCCCCACCCCACACACACTTTCATCGCTTCCCCTGAGGCACTGGGAATTCTGGGCTCAGCTGCCTGAATGAGGTCAAATGTACCTCGATTGGGTCTGGATATTTTCCTGATGATGAAATGAAGCCAAAAAAACAAATTCAACTCCCTCTAACAAAAACAAGCAAGCAACTCAAACCACAGGCTGTGGCAGCCCTGGCCCCACAGCCCATGCGCCCATGTGACTCCGTGTTGGCATCTCCCCACATGGCCTGGCTGCCCCACGACTGGGAAGGGGTCCACTGGGACAGGACTGGGCTATCAGGTCAGCCTCCATTGCTCTCATTCTCTTCCTCTCAGACACTTTATGTTCCAGGAGTTGCGTTTCCTTGGCCGTGACCTGGCTTCCGTGCCCAGGAATGATGGAAGATGACCAGCAGGAAAAGCTATCTTGCTTGTAATTAGAGCCAGAAATGAGCTAGTTCTTCAGGTTCACTTTTAACAGTAAAACAAAGCAAAACAAACAAACCCACTGTCTCCAGTCACTGACAGCCATTACATCTAATAATCAGCCACCACCCACAAACTGTCCAACACCCGGAAACAGGAGCTGCGTTCCGAGCTGTACGCCTGTGGAGGAGGGACCCCGCTCTGCTTTTTATGCCTCTTATATGACCCTGGGAAGGAAATGTCTGCTTGCCACGCCCTCAGCTTTCTCATCTGCAAAGCTGAGAAAAGAATGCCGGCTTGGATGGACTGCAGCAGTAACAGAGAGAAAGATCTAGGTCCTGCGTGCAGTCAGCCCCATAAATGTTGTCTTGGATAATTAGGTGGCCGAATGAATTTCAGGTACAGAACCAGCCTGGGTGCTTAGTGTGTTCGAAGCTAGCCTGGGCTCTAAAGTCCAAAAATAAAAAAAATTAAAAAAAAATGACTTGTCAGGTGGCTGAGTTATTACTTCTCAGTGGTCCTTTTGAATTTCTGAGGAATCTGGCACTAAGGAAATCAATATTTTATTGTTAAAACAACAGTTGAGAATGGTGACACACGTTTAATCCTAGCCCTTGGAAGGCAGAGGGAAACAGATTTTTTGTCAGTTTAAAGCCAGCATGTGCTACACTGTGAAACCCTGTCTCAAAAACAAATAAAACAAAAACAAACAAACAAACAAACAAATAAACAAAAAGGTTGGATAGATGGCTCAGTAGTTAAGAGCACTTGTTGCTCTTGCAAAGACCCAGGTTTGGATCCTGGCGCTCATGGAATCTCACAACTGTCTGTAACTGCAATTCCAGGGGATCTGAACGCCTCCCCCCTCCCCAACCCGGCTTCCACAGGCACGAGGCATGTACATTGCATGGATTCATATATGTAGGGTAATACTCATAAAATAAAAATAAAAATTTAAAAAACAGAAAACACAAAAACCAAACAAGGATGCGTGGGGAGGAAAGGAGGGCTGGAGACTAGAAATCTGGGGATTTCAGGCTTGTAGGAAGGAAGCAGGATGACACCACTTAACCTATAAATAACAGTACCGCCGTAGAGTTCTCCCATCCTGCGAAACAATGAGCCTCTTCCGCTCTGCCGACAGTGAAGGATGCTGGAGTGCCAACCCATGTTTTCCCCCCACCCGGCACAGCCACAGAGAAGGAATCAGAGTCATGTCTACCAACAGAGGGACCAGGAGAGGGTGCTGAGGCCCAGCCTGGTAAGAGGGAATCTTTAATAGCCCTCCAGCCTTCCTTGGCCACTCAGAGAAAGACCTCATATGCCTTGGCTTCCAGAGGCTTCACCAAGTCCCTGGATGTCAGCTGGGCTTTCAGACTGGGGCCTTTGGATCCCTTGCCAGCCTCAGCCACTGGGCCTCAGGCTACTCTGACAAGAAAGGAAGGGAAATGTCCCTGAAAAGTCCAGAGCTGGATCCGTTCTCAGCAGCAGTGATCACCGCCACCACCGAGTCCACGTAAGTGCTAGTAACTAATCACACCAGCACCAAGGTCCCTGAGACTCACTTCCTAGCCCACTGCAAGGCCCTGCCTCCAGGAACCGGTAGGTGTCAGACCACTGTTGCTCACTTACGCTGTGTTGGACACTGTTCGGGGCCATACACATAGTCACTGCCAGTAAACACTGTAAACTGGGCGGGGGCGAGGAAGCGGCTCAAGCCCCCACTGTGGAGAAGCTGGGGCACTGTAATAGTTGCTCCAGTTTCTTTTTCTTTTCGTTGGTCTTTTTATTTTTTTCTAACAGAATATTCGTATTGATTATTTGGGAATTTCACATCACGCACCTTGATCATACTCACTTCCCAGTGCTTCCATGTTCACACCCTCAGGCTTGTGGTCACCCCCACCTCCAAAAAAAAAAAAGGACAAAGAAGAAGTCCAATTTGTGTTTCCCATGTACTCAGTGGAGCATGGTCAAACTCCCAATAGCCAGACCCTTAAAAAAAATACAAACTGAGAAAATTGAGTCCTTCTCCACCTGGACCCCTGCCAGAAGCCATCAGTTGTGGAGAGCTGTATTTCAGCATCCTGATGACAATTTTTAAGAGTTCTCATTGACCATGTCAGACAGCTCACAACCACCTGTGAGTCCAGCAGCAGGAAAACCAGACACCTCTGGCCTCAGAGGGCACTTGCATACACATATCCACCACAAATATACACACAATTTTTAAAAATAATAAAGTATTGTTTAAAAAAAAAGAGTTCTCATTGATAATTTTCTTTCTAGGCTGTTACTTTTTTGTTACAGAGGGGCATGGGATGGGGACAGGGGTTGACGCAGAAGCCTTCTGTGTCTCTCTTTCTCAACTGTGAGTCTGCAGTCCTCAATACCACACAGTCAGTGGGAGCATGGATCATGGGCCTCTACATGGTTTCTGGCAGCAGCAACATGGACCATGAATATCCAAACGGTCTCCAGTATTAGCATTCACCAAGGCCAACCACCTCTGGTGGCAACCACTGACCGTGAACATCAATGTAGCTCTCTGTAGAAGCACAAGCCATGGACATCAACACAGCCCTCGGCATAGCACAGGAGTAACACAGGCCATGGACATCCACATGACTTCAGATGATGGCACAGACCACAGACATCCACACTGTCTTAGGTAGTAACGCCAGCCATGGACATGAGCGCAGCCCCCAGCTACATCAGGACCATTGGCCTAAACATAGCTTGCAGCAGCAGCATGGACTATGGTCCTTAGGGTCCTTTAGGCTTCATCATGGACTGGGGCAGCAAGACAGACCATCAATGCCACCACGGCCTTTGAGGGGAAGTACAGGCCATGGAGGTTTTTCGAGGAGGTTCAATCCAGGAAATCAACCATTCTTCATCTTTTGCCTCGTACATTCTGTCATGGCTCAGAGCCAGGGCGGTCATGTGGCTGGGCAGCTTGTCAGGGGTCAGGGGCTGAGTTCTCGAAAACTCCAGGCTGCTGCACACTATCCTGCTGACCCTCCTGGGCAAAGACATGTTCCTCCATTACTGCAGCCTTCCCTCCACATCAGTCATATGTCTAATTCCATCTTCACTGAATAGGCACCGCTCCAGTCCTCTACCCTTCCCACCTCTTCATATTTGTTCATTATAGTGACATTGGAAGCTTCAGTTTCTCTCTCTCTCTCTCTCTCTCTCTCTCTCTCTCTCTCTGTCTCTCTGCCTCTCTCTCTCCCTCTCCCTCTCTCTCTCTTTCTTTCTCTCTCTCCTCCCTCTCTCTCCCTCTCTCCCCCTCTCTCACTCTCTCTCTCTCTCTCTCATTGGTCTGGTTCAATGAGACTCTCCTTGGATATCCTGCTGTTGCCTAGTGTCATGGTGATCCTGTGACTCTTGTTCTGCAGGACTGGCTCCTTTGTGCACTCCAGCAAGTCATTGATGGAGTGGATGTTGTGGTGGACCAACTCAAAGCTCTGGATCTGGGCCTGGATGATAGCTGAGTTGGTCAGCCTGGGCCTTTTGAGAGTCTGTGGGGCCTGTCTGCCCTCCTGCTATCAGGCTGGGAGGTCAGTTGCTCCAGTTACCTTTTTCATTTGTTTGTATTTGATTTTGTGACAAGGCCTTATTATGTAATCCAGACAGGCTTTCAACTTGCTATCCCCCTGCCTTAGCTTCCCAAGCGCTGGGGTTTACAAGCATGTGCCGCCACAGCTGCCACCTACTCCATTTTCTTGGCCATTTTGACCCATCAACATATGGTCCTTCTTACTGGGGAACAGTTGAATGACTTACTGATGACAGAACTAGGGATGGGATCTGGGAGTGCACAGGCTGTGAGAGCCTTGAGGACAAGGACGGGCCACATACCTGCATTCAGAAACAGACATCCAGATTTGACAAGAACTCATATAGGACGGTGCCCTTGTCCTTTCTTAGAGGCAACATCTCAGAGGGATCTGGGACACTTTTCATTCTTCCAGCGATCTGTGCTGCACTTGTGGGTTAGCGGGAGATGTGCTAAGTAAATGAGTGAAGAGACACAGCATGATATGCAGACAGGGAGAGGCCACTGCTCTGTGAATGCTTGACAGTACACTGTACACTGAGGCATAAACTTACAGGCAATTGTGCGTTTAATTTAAAAAGCAATCAGAGCGCTGCTTGCCCATTACCTTCCATCAGTATTTACTAATGAGAGTGGGATGTAGTTCAGTACTAAAGAATGTGTTAAGCACACACAAAGTTATAGGTTCAAACCCTAGCAGCAGAAAGAAAAAAAAAACCCCAAACCTCTTAGGAATATTCACCATTGATAAATTTTCTGCAGACACACAATTGTTTACTCTTTATTCTTGAAATGAGACAGCCCGAAGGGGAGAAAGGTGAAAAGAGTCCAGTCCAGGTACCTCTCACACAAGCAGCCAGATGGACTGTAGAGCCTGCTGGTGTCTTCCTCTGAGGCGGGGGCTGCTGGAGCAAGGGGAGGGGACCAGGGAGGAGCAGTGGCCTTAGCAGTCAGCCCCCTGGGATTTCCTCTCTTCTATTTTCAACATCATTGTCTCATTTCTGTCTGCATTCACAAGATACAGAACAGACACCACGTCGATGTTTCTTTGCAGGAAGATGCTTGCCCTGATGCAGGAGGGCTGGTAGAGTTTGCAGATTGAGTTCATGCAAAGGTCATGGTTACAGGACTCAAGAGCAAGCTCCTTGACAGGCTTCGCTTCAGGATCCCACCTATCCAGCTTCACCCTCCATCAAAGAATCAGAGACAGAGGTGAGAGGCAGACAGACTTGGATGTTGAAAGCCTCAAGCAGAGAGACTCTGGGCTGAGCGGTCCTTGGGGGCTTTGCCATGGCTACCTGTCCCTCTGCTGTATTCAAGCACACATCTAGCTTAGAGGTGAGCAGAAGAAATTTTATTTGCCAACCTCTTAGTAACTTCTGCCTTTTTACACTCCCCTTCTGTTGGGGTGGTGTGTGTGTGTGTGTGTGTGTGTGTGTGTGTGTGTGTGTAAGACCAGAGCTAGGCAAATGGTTCAATGATTAAGAACACTTTCTGTGAAATCATGGGGACCAGAGTTCATATCCCAGTAGCCACTTAGCAAGCTAGTGGTTGTATAGATACCTGTAAATCCAATTCTGACGGATCTGATACGGTCTCTGGCCTCTGAGAATGCATGCATACACTAATACTAATAATTGTTATTATTTAAGATTAAATATGTTTTGAAGGGCTAATTCTCAGTAATTAAGAACACTGGCTATTCTTGCAGAGGACCCAGGTTCAATTCCCAGCACTTCCATAGTGGCTCACAACTGTCTGTATCTCCAGTTCTGGTAGATGAGGCATTTCTTCTGACCTCTAGGGTATGGATCTTGTACTCATGTGGTAGACATACATACACTTAAACACACATACACATAAAATAATAAAACACACATTTATTTAAACTAAATAAACTAAACAAATAGAAAAGAAAAAAGATTTTTTGGTCAGCCTACACTTTGGGAAGCTGCAGTCCCAGCCCAGATGTTACAGGTACAATTCTGTAAATTTCTGAGAATCAGAGTGGGCTAATGTATAGCGGGACGTTCTCAGATCCACCAGGGGTATAAATAATGACGCAGAGGCTTTTTAACATTTTAAAGCTTAGGCCTTTTTGTTAGGGCAGTCTCCTAGACAGCTGTCTAACTTAACCTGACTAATCCTGGCACCATGTCCCACCACATGGCTAGCTCTGCCTCTCTGCTCAACTCTGGTCCATTTCATCTCCAGATCCACTGGTGAATCTCCTCTCTGTCTCTGTCTCTCTCTCTGTTTGTGTCTCTCTCTGTCTCTTTTGTCTGTCTCTGTCTCCCTGTCTATCTCTGTCTTTCTCTCTCTCTCTCATTCCTTCCTCCACTTCCTGCCCAGCTTTTGGTCATCAGGTCTTTATTACACCAATCAGATATAATCCTAGATTGCCTGTAGGCTAGTGAAGAAGGGTGAATATTTATAAAATATGAGGGCAGAGATGGGCCATAGAAATAACACACCAAGGTCCTGCCAGCACTTAGTTCTCTGCAGGTGCAGAGTTAGCAATTGAGTATACAGAGACACACCTTCACACACTGTATACCTCATCACTAATGAGCAAGGAAAGGGCATCTACTCAAAAGCGCAGGCCTTCAAGGCTCGTGGTGTTTTATAGGTCATTTTCATAGCACCCTCCTTGTGGGTATTTGTATCTTGCAGGCCTTTTTAGTGCATGCTTTGTTAGTTACATGTAGCTGTGGTGGGGAAATGTTTCGTTCTTTTGCCAGCTAGTTTCTTTCATGTGTTAATTGTGAGGTATTTTGTTTCTGTCCCTACTCTCCCATCTAGCCTGGGTTCCCTTGGCTGTGCACACGTGGACAAGCAGAACGGCTCTGCTATCCAACAAGCTCCTGTCCACAGAATAAACTCACTGTAGGAGGCTAGACCCATGTCCTTGGGATCTCATCACCTGTGTTAGCTCTACACCTTGAATGGCCTACCACCTAAGTAAGCATAGTCACACCAGGAACTAAGCTTCCAGCAGTGAGCCTTTCAGGACAAACACAGCAAGCAGTTTTCATGTTCTCCTTGAGACATCAGATAAATACAAAGAAGTGAGAAGGGACAGGTCGGTCACTCACAGGAAAACTGTTACTCAATGCTCTGCCTGGTCTGCTTGCTACTGTCTTCAACATCTCTCAGGCAGCTCAGCCATGTGTTCAGTGCTTTGGGTCTTGATGCTGTGAGTCTCTAAATAAGGTCTGGCCACCGAGTCTGTCTCTATGAAGGTCTCCAATTTCCCAGTGACTTCATCTAGCAGCCTTAGTTTGTTGGACAGACACTAAGTCAGTTCCCTTCTTCCTAATGTTCTGCTATGTATCGCAAAAGGCTGCATTTCTAAGTTCCCCAAAAGGAGTTCTATATAGCTCTAAACCAGGTTGAAGGAAAAGCATAGAATGAAGGTGTGTTTCTCTGATGCGCTTTCAGAGCGTGACAGTTTCTTTTCCATTACTGTGATAAAGCACCATGACTAATCGGGACAGGAAGCTGAGAGGTCACATCTTTAGCTGCAAACATG
>NW_022196905.1:225076679-225122609 GCF_008632895.1 Mastomys coucha | reverse complement strand
AACTGGAAGCAAGATGAGGCTGCAGCCTCTTAAAGCCCGCCCCCAATGACATACTTCCTCTAGCATGCCTCCGCCTCCTAAAGATTCTATAGCCTACCCCACCCCCACCCCCCCCACACACAACAGCACCAACTGGGGATCAAGTACTTGAGCCTCTGGGAAGATATTCTCATTCAAATCACCACATGGTGGCACATTCTAGAATGCCTACTCTTGTGGCCCATCTCTTGAAGACCACTCTTAACTCCAAAGGGAAATGGAGAAAATGGCTTGGGGAGCCAATCTTAACAGCATAGAAAGCAACAAATGAACCACTAGGTTTACCCCTTTCTACTTTGTGACACCCAACCACTGTGTGTGTGGTGTCTGTCTGTCTCTCTGCACCGCCCCCCCCAGCCTTGGTGTGTGTGTGTGTGTGTGTGTGCGTATGTATGTGTGTATGTGTATGTATAAGCTTTTTCACCCATGCTTAGGTTCCCCAAAATAATGACTCTGAGATTTCCTACATATGAATAAATACCTAGGCTAATAGCTTTGTCTCATTTCTACTAGCTCATAATTCAATTATCCTGTTCAAACTAGTCTAAGTTATGCCACATTTGGGACCGTGATAGGCAGCCTGCTTTCTGGTTGAGCTAGGTTTAAACACCAGAGACCCAGCCGATAACTCTGCAAGGAATGGCAGGAAGTTTGCCAAGCTCCCAGACACTAGGCTCCTGACACGAGACCCCAGTTCCATTATTCTGTGGCCATCAGTAGGGCAATGCCCCAAGCTCCTGGTATCCTGTCTGGATTCCACCCCCACAGTTACCTGGCAACAGCCAGGTAGGTCCAGCCCACTACAAAAGGGCCTGCTTGCCCCCTCCTCCCTCTCTTACTCTTACTCCCACTTCCAGCTTGCTTCTCTCTTGCCTTCTTGCTCCTCCTCTCCACATTCCCTTCTCTCCACATGGCCATGGCTGGCCTCTACTTCCCTACTTTCTCCGTCTCTCTGCCTTTCTACAATAAACGCCTCAAAACCATGGACTGTCTCTTCTCATCGGGATCCACCATGCTGGAGCAATGGAGCAGCGTGTCTAGTCTCCCAAAAAAGGCCTCCCTGCTCTCTCAGCCACGGTCTCCACCAACCCAAGCTGCCAGCCGCCAGAACAAGCAAACAAGCCAAGGACTCTCCTCCCTCCCAGGACCCAGCCAGAGCGCTCTCCTTTTCCCCAGGGCCCCAGGCCAGAGCCAGCCCCGCAGGCCCCCATTCCATTCTCATCTCTTCCGAGGCATTCAGCAGAATCTGCGGTGCCCAAGAACCTGAGAACCTGTCATCCTCGGCCTCCGTACAGCCCTGCCCCCCCCACCCCCCAGCCAATTCCAGCAATTCTGTCTGCCCTATGGCAGCAGCATGGGGTGTGTGCAGTCAAACTTCCTGCCTTGCCCAGCGGCCTGAGCCCTGGGCCGGACGCAGGACCCCATTTTAACCCACACCACACGGCTATTTACCTCTCCCTCAGTTTTATGTGATCATCTTCCTCAGGGTTTGGGACGAACCCCGCCCCCACACATACCTCTCTCTATGCCAGAAATCCTCTGTGTGTACTGAAGGTTCTCCTTATTTCCTGCCTAAGCTAATAGGCCAACAGCATTTTATTGACAGGTGATGCTTCAGTACATTGCACAAGAGATTCTGTGTGTGTGTGTGTGTGTGTGTGTGTGTGTGTGTGTGTGTGTGTGTGTGTGTGAGAGAGAGAGAGAGAGAGAGAGAGAGAGAGAGAGAGAGAGAGAGAAAGACTTGATTCACTGTATCCTTTTTTTTTTCTTTTTATTCTGTCCTGGACCCCAGCCCGTAGGATGGTACTGCCCACATTCAGGGTGCGTCTTCCCTCTTCAACTTGTCTTCTGTAAAAACACCCTCAGACACATGCTCAGAGATGTGTCTCCTAGGTGATTACAAATGTAGTCACAATGAACCATCACAGTAAACTCATAGCAGAGACAGTACATACTTTAAAATTTTTCAGTGTACTATGAATACATACTCTGCAAGAGAAATCAAGAAATCAGGACACTTGTACCCTCCAAATAGGAAACTATGCAGAACCCGGGCAGTGGTGGTGCATGCCTTTAATCCCAGCACTTGGGAGGCAGAGGCAGGTGGGTTTCTGAGTTTGAGGTCAGCCTGGTCTACAGAGTGAGTTCCAGGACAGCCTGGGCTACACAGAGAAACCCTGTCTCGAAAAGCCAAAACCAACAGGAAACCATGCAGAGATGCACATCCCCCTTCCAGAACACCCCCTTTTCTTCCTAAGGTGGTTCTTGGTTCAACAAGCTCTTGAGTCCTGTGAGAGACAGCAGGTTCACTCCAATCCGGTGCCCTGTAGATGCTCACTAATTTAAAGCTAAATATGTCCTCCAGCAGCCTTTCAGGTGGTGCCCACTGAAGTATGACTGTCATTGTGGTCTCTACTGCCAATGCCATGATCCTTAACACAGTGGGTCTTTACTCAACTCAGGCCTTTGATGGTTCACAGGTTCTCTGAGGCTTCTTACTGGGACACTGAGGAAAACAACAGAGACCCCAGCTGTTCAGAGAACCAAGGTGTTCTGTTAGACTGTCTTTTGTAGCTACCTTTGATGCTACATCCTCGCCATCTCTCCTGTTATGTTGAAATGAATCTAAGTCTGTACCAATAGATATAGAAAATGTGATGTGCACACATGCACACACACACACAGACAGAGACAGAGAGACAGAAACAGACACATAGGAAGACACAGTCAGAGAAACAGACAGAGACAGACAGACAAAACACACACACACATGCACAAACACACATATACACACAGACAGAGACAGACACACAGATACACACACAGAGAGAAGGAAACAGAGAAAGAGACAGACAGGCAGACAGGCACACATAGTAACACACATAGTAACACACATTCAGAGAAAGGGACAGACAGAGAGACAGGCAGACAGAGATAGACAAAACACACACACATATGCACATACACATATGTACACACAGAGAGAGACAGAGACAGACAAACAGAGACACACAGAAAGAGATAGACAGACAGACAGACAGACAAAAAGAGACAGACAGGCAGTTCATGCTCTCTCTCTCTCTCTCTCTCTCTCTCTCTCTCTCTCTCTCACACACACACACACACACACACACACACACACACACACACACACACACACCAGAGAGAGGAGTTAGTCAGGAATGAAGGAATGAATGAAATCATGTTACCCTCAGGGGAGTGATAGAACTAGAGCTCATTATATTAAGAAAAAATCATCCCTCTTTAGAAAGACAAAAATCAGATGTGCAGAATTATGGGGTGTGAAGGTGAAAGTTATGGGGTGAATAAGTGAGAAGCAGCACATGCGTGTATGAGTACATCATAACAAGATTCATGTTTTCACACGTTAACTTTAGAAAAGAAGGTAAATGTTTTAAATAGGCCATATTAGAGAGCAGAGTCATCCTCTGGGCCAGCAGCCTCCTCTAGATCATGTCTGAGATCACAGGCCTTTCAGCTGCATTGCACACACTCGCTCACTCTCACTGGAACACAGCATCAAGGAGATGGGAAGTGCCTACCTTCTTGTGCTGCCTCCAGACCCCTTCTTGTCTGTCTTCTGCGGGGGAAAGAAGATGCTTCATGTTCACTCCTGCATGGCTATGATTTCCACTAAGTCACCTCCCCTGAAGCTCACTTCCCAGCTTTCCTGGTTGCAGAAGGGAAAACAGTATCTCAATAAAGGAATAGAATAAACATTGCTTCAAAGGATTACACTGGTGTGCAGTGAGCTGAGTAAACCTGAAAAGAAGGAATAGTTAATGGTAAGAACTGTGGGTCTCGTGTGGCCCTAGGGACAGACAGTGAAGCAGAAGCTGCAGGACAAGGCCCCTGCAGGAAGCAACAGGAAAACTTTACTCTCAAATATTGATTTTCATGGAAGAAACAAACATGGAAACCAAATAGTTAATGGAATAAGAAATGACCTTGTTAGATGGAAAAAGTATCTACTAAAATGTTTTAGCCAATAGTGTAAGCACACAGCTTTCCAAGTATTTCTTCATATAATGATGTTAAATAAACTATTTACTCTTTTGCAGTCTACCTATGAGCCCTGGCTCTTGTGTAGGAGAGTCTGAAGGTGGCAAAAAGCCCTCATAGCAATAAAATTGCAAGCAAACAGAAAAAATGGACTTAATCAAAATGAAAAGCTTTTTTAAAAAGTTATTTATGTATTATACGTAAGTACACTGTAGCTGTCTTCAGACACAGAAGACAGAGGGCATCAGATCTCATTATGGATGGTTGTGAACCACCATGTGGTTTCTGGGATTTGAACTCAGGACCTTTAGAAGAGCAGTCAGTGCTCTTACCCGCTGAGCCATCTCTCCAGCCCCATGAAAAGCTTTTGTGCATCAAAGGACAGTATCAAAAAAGTGAAAAGATAACCTACAGAATGAGAAATAATACATAGTAAATTATGGAAAAATATAGATTTCAAACCCCGAGGTTCAGGATTCAGAATATGTAAAGAACTCAATAAAGGGAAAAAACAACAATAAAAACAATAACAAAACAATAAAAAAATAGACCAACTAAAAGTGGGCCAAGGGAATGGGGTGGTGGCTCAGTGGGTAGATTCCTTGCTGTGCACATGTAAGGACCCAAGTCCAGATGCCCCAGAATCAACATAGAAAGCCAGAAATTTAGTGTACACATCTAACTCCAGCTCTGAGAGACAGGGGTAGGGAAACAGAGACAGATGGGTCTGGGGCTCTTGCTGGCCTGACAGTCTTAGCTGAAATAGCAAGCTATGGTTAAACCCTACTGCAAAAAATAAGGCAAGGAGCAATAGAAGAAGATGCCAAAAGCTGACCTCTGCCCCAAACACATATACACAGATATGCAGACCCTCTCCCACATATGCATATAACACACACACATACACAGACAAACAGACAGACAGACAGACCAACACACACACACACACAAGAACCAAAGAATTAATAAACATTTATTCAAAGATATAAGATTAACTCAGGCACATGAAAGATGCTCCACACGTGAAATTAGTCACCTGGAAGGCAAATCGGTCCCCGGCGCAGAGCATCTCATACTTTTTAGGATAAGAGTGTATTTAACTAGGAGTAGTGTTACACGTCTTTAATCGTATCACACAGGAGACAGGCAGGCAGATCTCTGAGTCTGAAGCTAGCCTGGTCTACAGAGCAAGTTCTAAGATAGCTAGGACTACTCAGAGAAACCCTGTATGGTGGTTCAAATAGGTTTGGTCTCTATAGACTCATGTGTTTAAATGCTTGGCCCACAGGGCGTAGCACTACTAGGAGGTGTGGCCTTGTTGGGTAGGTGTGGCCTTGTTGGAGGAAGTGTGTCACTGTGGAGGCGGGCTTTGAGGTATCCTAGGGCTCAAGCTGCACCCAATGTAGAGGAGAATCTCCTCCTGGCTACCTTTGGAACGAGATGTGGAACTTATTGACTCCTCCAAGACCATATCTGCTTGCACTCTGCCATGCTTCCCACCACCATAATGGGCTAAACCTCTGAAACTCTAAGGCAGCCCCAATGAACTGCTGGTCTTTGTAAGAGTTGCCTTAGTCACGGTGTCCTTTCACAGCAACAGAACCGTAACTAGGACCCTCTGTTTCAAAGAAAGAGAGTAAGGATTTTGAGATAGGGTCTCACTTTGTAGTTCTGTCTTAGAACCCACTCTGAAGACTAAGCTAGACTCAAATTTATAGAGATCCACTTGCCTCTGCCTCACAACTCTGATATTAAGGCATGCACTGACATACACAATTAGAATAAGGATTTTATAATATAAGAAATAAGTATTGATGTAGGTGTGACCGACTGGTCTCCTTATGGGTTATGATAGGAGTGTAAAATGGGGTGGTTGCCTTGAAAAGTGTGGGATTCTTCAAAATAGTTACCCTCCATGGCCATCTGACCGAGCAGTTCCACCCCTAGAACACAGAGAACTGAACAGAGGGACTCAAACACATCACTAGGATTTTCCGTGTCACTGGTCAGGCAGGGTTCACAACAGTCGTAAGATGCAAGCAACCCTTGTCAGTGAATGAATGGGAGCATGGGTGATGGACCTTGAGGAACTATGCTAAGGGAAACAAGCCAGATACAAAAGGATACATGTTGTATGATCCACTTATGTGGCATGTCTAGCACAGGGGAACTTACATGAAGTAAGAGTAAGTAAGATTAGAGGTCACCAGGGACAGGACTGAAGAAATGAGGGTTGGTTTTTTTTTTGTTTTGTCTTTTTTGTTGTTGTTGTTGTTGCTTTGGTTTTTTTTTTTTTTTAAAGAAGTTTGGAGTTTCTGCTCATGTTAGTGGAAAAGTTTTGTAAATACATAATCCTGACAGCTGTATGGTATTAAGATTGTAACTAATGCCACTAACTTGTACACTTAAAGTTATATCTTGTTGTTTATATATATATATTATTATCAAAAATGTTTGAAGAAAGAGCCCTGGGGAGGCTAGGTGCACTGTAGTGCAGGGCAGCACTGGTCAGCCACTTGCAGGTGCCAGGTCTACTACAGTGCTCCTGTATTTGGTTCTATTTGTCCCAGATTAGAAGCAAGCAAGCATGCAAAGAAGGAAGGACATGCTTGCCTGCACTCCTCTCAACCTGTAATTATTATGAAATAGAAGGAAAAGCTAAGAGGAGATCATCATGTGGTATGGCAAGTTTCCCTTTAAGTCATGTTAATGAGCTGGGTGTGGTGTCATAGGGATGTGATCCCAGCTCCTCAAAGGGTCACAAAGTTCAATACCAGCCTGGGCAACTTAGGAAAACCAGGTTTCAAGCTAAAAATTAAAGTAAAAAGGGGTGAGATCCAAGCATGGTGGCACATAACCTGAAATCCTCAGGGGATCAGAGCAGGAGAATCTAGAATTCAAGGTCAGTCTCAGCCTCAGATAGAGAGACCAGCCTGGAACATTTGAAACTCTATCTCAAAAACCAAAACAAGCATATAAAACAACAACATATAAAAATAACAATAAAAAAAGAAGAAAAGAAAGAAAAAGGAGAGGGAAGTGAAGGAGTGAACCCCTACATGGCATACATAACTCTACACACACACACACACACACACACACACACATGCACACCACACTACACACATGCACACACACACACACACACACAAATGCACACACACAAACGCACACACACACATGCACATGTACACACAATTCTGTGGGTCATTTATTTCTGGTTTCAAATGATAGCAGTCTGCATGCTAGTTCATCAGCCTTTCTGTGTGTCCTTAGTTAAGGGTGAAGGGTTTCTAATGGTTGAGTCCCTGCAGGAAAGAGAGTTCATATTCTCTGAGGCTGGCTGGCTGAGAAGGTTATAGGAAACTGAAGCCTGAGAGTATTTTGGCTATATTCTGGTGCATGTATATCCTATAGTCTAGAGTGCTCCAGACTTAAACATTTTCTATTGCATTTTGGTTTGGTTTGGTTTGGTTTGGTTTGTTGTTCTGTATGTATGTATGTATGCATGTGTCAGTTCCCTTCAACTGTGTGGGTCCAGGAGTAGATCTCAGGTTGTTGGGCACAGTGGCAGATCTTCTGTTCTGCCTCGCCTGCCAAGTCATCTCCCTGTCTTGAAGTAGGCTTTTTTTTTTTTTTAAAGATTTATTTGTTTTACATATATGAGTACACTGTAGCTGTGCTCAGACACACCAGAAGAGGACATTATAGATGATTGTGAGCCACCATGTGGTTGCTGGAAACTCAGGACCTCTAGGAAGAGCAGTCAGTGCCCTTAACCGCTGAGCCATCTCTCCAGTCCCTTGAAGTAGTTTTTTAAAAATTTAAAAGAGTGATTATTGGACTAGCATTCCTAAGATTAAAAAAAAAAACCATGTGCATCAAATTAAATGAACAAGACACAAAAATATAAATCACAAAAACCTGTGTGTGTTTTACAACCGAAAGACAACTGGCTTCCATGGTTTATTTAGGGAGATGCCAAGAGAAAATTTCAGTGCTTGAACTATGTTAATGTAATCTTGTTAAACAGCTGTAACTGGGGCCTGAGTCACACATTGCACATGTCACCCCTTCATGGAATATAGTTCCAGAGTTTTTAGCATATTCCTAAAGTTCTGATCCCAGCACCACAGCCAACTCTAACCCTTTTTACTTATCCCTATAAGGACTCTAGATGCTTGAGCAGTGACCCCTGCCTGTATCCCCACTTCAATGCTCCTCTCCCAGCCTAGACCACTGCTAATCTTCCTGTTGCAGATCTGCTGACTAGGGGGCTTTTCACATAAGAGTCATGAATGTGGTATTTTGTGACCAGCTTCTTCCCTCAGCATAGTGTCTCCAGAATTTATCTGCGTCTTAGAGTGTGACAGCGCTGTGTTCTTTTTGGTTGATGAATAATATCCCATTGCACGGGTGGACCACATTTTATCTCTACATCAGCTGATGGGTTTACCACTTTCTGGCTATTATGAGCAATGTTTCCACAAGCACACACAAACATGTGCCCATGTGTCCTCAGACCTCTCGGTACATACTTAGAGGGTGAATTGCTAGGTCATGTAGCAGCTGACTACCAGGAACTACCAGAATGGCTTGCAGAGTGGCTGCACCATTGCCCACTCCCCATAGCAATGAAGGAGGCTTCCAATTGTTCTGATCTCTGGCCAGCACTTATTACCTGTCATTTTAACTGTAGCCATCCCTGTATGGTTTTGTGTGGCACAGCACGGTAGTCTTGATTGACAGCTCTCTAATAACTGATGATGCTGAACATCTTACATTCTCTCTCCTTTCTAATTCTTCTGCCCTTCTTGGCTGGGTCTTCAGTATTTCTCCTCTGTCTGGTGTGTAGCCTCTAAAGAGATCTCTCCATCTTGTGTTCTGTTCCCTGGAATACAGTCTCAGGCAGTCATTTTTTGCCTCAAATGGCTCCCTAATGCCTACAGAATTTCTACTTCTGACATGGAATATGAGATCCTTAATCCCATGCCTTTGCCTATCCAGCTCTCTCTGCCCACAGTCCCCATAGTGGCTGTTCCTGGTTGTCAGCTTGACTATATCTAGAATGAACTACAACACAGAATCACAGGCTCACCTGTGATCCTGATCTTGAGGCTGGGAAATACATGTTTCTGACCTGGATCTTGGCATGGAGATCTTGAGAGATGGTGGCTATGAATCCCAGGGGACTAAGGCAAGGAGATCTCTGAGTTCAAGGTTATCTGGGACAAAGCAAGTCCCAGATCTAGGTGTGGTGGCACACACCTTTAATCTGGGCTGTACCTCCTGCTGGAGACTTACATAAGGACATTGGAAGAAGGAAGATTCTTCTTCGCCTGCTTGCCTTGAGGGACTGAGCAACTGCTAGATCCTGGGACTTCCATTCACAGCTGCTGCTGATCATTGTTGGTGAGTTGGACTACAGACTGTAAACCATCAACAAATCCTCTTACTATATAGAGACTACCCATAAGTTCTGTGACTCTAGAGAACCCTAACTAATACAGTCCCTTGTCTACCTGGTTGACATTTACCCTTCAAATCCTAGTGTAATAAAAATCTTCTAGGTGAGTGTGGTAGCAAATACCTGCAATCCTAGCAGGTGGAGGCTGAAACAAGACCATATCAAGTTTGAGGCCAGCCTGGACCACAGTCTCAGATAACTAAAATGAAATAAAAATTCTGAGGAAGCCTGCTTCACATCATCCTCCAGGCATGGTCTGCATGTTGCATGACTCCAGGGGAGACCATTTCCATGGCACTATGTCAGGGTCATCCAAGGACAGCCCAAGTGGTTTACACATTGTGTGTGGCTGCTTGTGCCATGAAAGTCAGTCTGAGTGATTACAATAGAGCCAGGTCTGGCCCGTGTGCATAGATTTCTTCCTACCTAGCTGTTGGCAGAAAAATCTGCTGAACTCTCTTGTGTTGGTTAGCTTGTTGTTGTGACAGAATTCCTGACATGAACAATTTAAAAGGAGGAAGGGTTTCTTTTGGTTCATGGTTTTGGAGTATTCAATCCATGGTCATCAGGTTCCATTGTTTCTGGGCCTGTGGTAGGGGATGGCATTGTGGCAGAAGGGAGAAATAAAACAGAACTTCACACCACACACACAGGAAGCAGAGAAGGTGAGAGAGGTGCCCAGGATAACATCTAGCCTTCTAAAACATGCTCCTTCCTCCAACTAGGCCCACCTCTGGAAGTCGCTATCACCTCCCCATAAGGCTATCAAATCAACCCAAAGGTTAAGACAGTATCTTCATAGTCGAATCACCCCTTGACAGTTAGCCTCACCAGGGACGGACTAAGCCTTCAGTCCGTGAGCCCCCTGGAGGACACTTCATGTCTAAACTGTTATACTTGGGTCTGTGTGAACAGTGCCCTGGAGATGTGCAGTGGACAGCAGTGTGGGTGTCCTCCAGGAGCACTATCTATAGGATCTCCTAAAGCTCTTTTTCTAGTATTCGCCACACAGGCTTCAACTTATCTTCCTCCTTGAAGATGCTGTGCTCCAAAATCTGAGTCCTACTCATCTTTGTATCCTCAAGATACAGCCTAAGTGCAAACCAGAGAAGGGCCTCAATCAATGTTTGAGCCACTGAAATGACTTAGACTTTCCCTGGATATTGATAAACCCACGAGACACTGAACATTTCAGGATTACTGCAATCCCTAGGTAAAAGCAGCATTGCATCTCTGACAGCCTTCTAGGCATGTTGCTGCTAATATTAAAGCATTTCACACTTGTGCATATTTGGTTTGTCTTCACCCAGCCCTCTTCACAGAAGTTTTACTAATTGGAACATTTAACTGATGCTAATGTACTCCCTATGGTTGGAGAAGGATGTTAGGGGGTACCTCAGCAACCCTAAGGGGCGGGAGACACTGCAGTAAAACTGACAGCCTGACTCTGGGAATCTATGGAGCTGTAACCTCAGACCTCAGGATACAGCTACAGAGTAAGAATGTTGAATATTGAAGCCGCTTTGTATCAGAGAGGATTTCAGAGTGCAAGGGACAGGCACCAATGTGTTGGGTACCATGAGACCTCTAACCTCCCTCACATCACTCCAGGCTACAGCATCAGGCCCAACAAGACCACACCTGTCCACAGAAAGCCAGCGATCAAGCCCAAAGCCTCTTAACCCATTGGCTGCAGCCTGGAGCCAAGCAACTTGAATATGCTAGGCAATCACTAAGCTACAAGTCTCTCTCTCTTCTCTCTCTCTCTCTCTCTCTCTCTCTCTCTCTCTCTCTCTCTCTCTGTCTGTCTCTCTCTCTCTCTTTCTCTCTCTCTCTCCCTCTCCCTCTCCCTCCCTCCCTCCCTCTCTCCCTCCCTCCCTCATTGTCTTTCTCTTTCGCTCCCACCTTCTCTCTCTTCTCCCTCCCCCTCCACTCAGATCAGTTCTTGCCCTATAATCCAGGATAACCTCAAACTTAATGATTCTCCTGCCTCAACCTCCTAAGTGCTTGGATGACAGGCATGTGCCACCACAGCTAGCTCTGTAATTTCTTCTTCTTAACATACCTTCCACTTTGCCTGACTCATCCTATATCTAAGCTAAAACATCAGCTCCTCTGGGAAGCCTTTCTAGATTACCAGACCTGTTTGCTGTAGAGCTGTTGCTGCACATCATACACTGCCAAGACCCTTCTCAGCACTCCCCACACTTGCTCAGCTCCCCACCAGACTGCCAGCTCTGTGAGACCAGGGGACATGTTAGGTGGTTTGTGGGCAGTGCATTGGCTTGCTCTCATATTCAACCTGACGAAGTGTCTGAGGGTGCATTTGTCTCCGGGGTTAAAGCTGAGGTCCTCATAGTACCAGAATTACAGGTGAGCTGCCATATCCTGCTAGTTTTGAAAAATCAAAGAGACAGAGTAGCTTCAGTCTCCTTTCCCAGCATCTGGCTGTGCCTTTAGCCTTGGAGGTGGCCCTGGCTGTTAGCCCAGCACATTGCAAGGCTGGGTGATTGCCTGGGGCAAGCTCCTTTCTCCTGAAGCTGTGGCTTCCATACTTTCTTGGAACTTCAGGCCATCTTAACTGTCTCCTAAGTGATTCATAAGGGAGGAGTACTTGCCAGCTAAGTAGCTTGCTAGCAATCTAGAGCTTATTAGGGAAGGACACAAAACCTCAGGATCCTAGATGTGTTTAGTAGTACCACCTAGTTAAGAAGTCTGTCAGAGGGAGAGGTGCTCGACTTCTGTTTTGATAATTTTCTATGGGAAGTTATTGTTATATTACATTCCTGTATTTGAACTTCTACTATGTGTAAATATCAGCTTTTCCAACAAAAGTAATGTAAAGCTATAAACAGCCTGAAAAATCTATGAGGAATCAGTTGATTCTATACAAGTCTTGCAGAAGTCCTGGACCTTAAGTCACAGCTGGAGTAGGGGAGGGGTGGGACTCCCAGTGATTCAAGAGCACAACCAGTGCTGTGGGCTAGAGGCAACTACAGAGGGTGCTAAGTTAGAGAATACGGGTCTGCCTTCTTCTGAAGTTATTCTCAGAACTTCCCCTCAGCACGCGTAGGAGTTCTACAAACTTCTTACAAGCATTTCCAACCTTATTGCAGATTTTTTTCCAGCTCCATCCTGAGCACAGACATCTAGGTTTTACCATGTCTCTTACATTGAGTTGTTCTGGCAAAGGGCCATGAAGCGGGTGACTTGTAAACAACAAACGTATTTCTCACAATTCTTGAATGCTAGAAGGCCATAATCAGGGTGCCGGCAGGGCTGAGTTCTGCTGAGGGCCCTCCCTCTTCCGGGTAGCAGGTAACTGACAGGTTACCATCGCATCTTCACTTGTGAAAAAGAGGGTTAGTGAGAGCTTTCTGGGTCTCTTATAAAGGAATCAGTCTTTGTGAATGCTTCACCCTCATGACCCAGTCACTTCCCAAAGACTCCATCTCTTACCATCTCATTAAGAATCAGAGTTTCAGCCTGACGTTTGGAGAAGGGGCATAATTCAGTTCAGTAAGCCATGTCAATGAATGACATTCAGCTGGTACACAAGACATTTGTGTTGTATGTGTGTGGGGAAGGGTGTCCATGAATGTGTGTGGATCTACATGTAAGGAGTACATATATGTATGTGTATTTATATATGGATGCATATGTATCATGCATATGATCATGTGTGAGGGTATGCATGTGCAGGTATGACATAATTGCATATAGAAGTCAGGACAACCTAAGGTACACTCTACCTTTTGCTTGAGATTAGGTTTGTATGGCCTGGAACTCCACCAAGTAGATTAGGATAGCTAGCCAGTGAGCTCCAGACTATCCTCTTCCACTCTCTGCCTCTCATATGCACCTAGCTTGCTTGCTTGCTTGCTTTCCTTCTTTCTTTCTTCCCTCCTTCCTTCCTTTCTTCCTTTCTTTTTCCTTCCTTCCTTCCTTCCTTCCTTCCTTCCTTCCTTTATTTCTTTCTTAGGCAGGGTTTTTCTGTGTAGCCCTGGCTATCCTAGAATTTGCTCAATAGGCCAGGCTGGCCTCGAACTCAAGAGATCTGCCTGCCCCTACCTCCCGAATGCTGGGATTAAAGGCATGTGCCACGTGCCCAGCTGCACCTGACTATAAGACTTCTGGGGATCTGAGCACAGATCTTGTGCTTGTGGGGCCCGTGCTTTACCAGCTGAGCCATCCTCCAGCCCCAGGATGTTTTGATCTGTCCAGAGCTCTTACCTCTCTATCTAGTTCATAGTTTGTTCCATAGCTCTCCTTTCCTACTACACCCAGATCATGAGCAAAACAAAGATTGTCTCATGCATGAGTCATTGCAACAGCCCGTCCCTGGCTCCCTGAAGCCTCTTTGGCCTCTCTCCAGCCCTCTAGAACTTGGTGACTAGAATGGTCTTGCCCAGACACAAACATAGCTACTTGTTTGTACTCTTTCTGGCTCCCCAGCAGCTATAAGATGAAATAGAAGCTCTGTAGCATGACTTAGAGGATTGTCCCATCATTCTGTCCCCCTGTCATCTTGCACACCTCCACTTGGACTCACACTGATACTTCTGCTCATCTGTCTCGCCTGTGCTTAGTTCTACCTGGATGTCTTCTTCAGAACCAGTTTCTTTTCCATCTCCTTACCTGCCCTCCAAATGGCACACACCAACCTTGCCTACAACTCCTAGCAGGAAGTTAAGATCTTCATCAACTTCATCTTCACCAGCCCTCTTCTATGTGCTATCAAGCTTCTCAGACTGGTTGAGTCGCTAGTTCAATTTTTTTCTTCTGTACTGGCAATTGATCCCAGGGCTCTGCAAATGCTAGGGAGGTGCTCTACCACTGAGCTACATCCTCAGCTACGATTTATCTGTCTGCCTGTCTGTCTGTCTATCTATCTATCTATCTATCTATCTATCTATCTATCTATCTATCTATCTACCTACCTATCTATCTTTGTCTGTCTGTCTGTCTGTCAGGATACAGGATCTCCTATAACCCACCTGGTCTCAAATTCATCTAGTAGAAAATGAACTAGAACTTCTGACCTTTCTGCTTCCCCCTCCTGAGTGCTGGAATTACAGGCCTGTGCTACCACAGCTCTCAGTTTTATGTGGTGCAGAGACTTGACCTAGGGCTCCATACATGCTGGGCAAGCACTCTACCAACTGAACTCCACCCTCAGCTCCACACTATCCTTTTGAGTACCCTAGTTGAATCAGGATCAACTAAGTTGTCCAGGCAGGCTTCAAAATCCCTGTTCTGATCCTCCTGCTCCAATCTCCACTTGACAAGGCTTAAAGAGATGTGAGAAACGGTTCCAGCCAGTGTGGGCACTGAGAGGAAGTCCTGGAACAAGCTCAGAAAACTGCCCAGTCTGCTGCCTCTCAGGGATACAGCCATGACTACTACCTCAAGGCCACCACTGGGAAGAGGGAGAAGTGTTAATAAGCAATACCCCTCCCTGAGCTGCCCACTTGTCTGATCCAGGTTTGTGTGTGTGTGTGTGTGTGTGTGTGTGTGTGTGTGTGTGTGTGTGTGTGTGAGATTAGGAATGCATAAAGGGGCTTGGAAATGAAGAATGATGTTTAACAGGCTCTCGGAACACCCTATCCGCTCCTTCTTCGACAACCAGCCACCTTCATTAGTCAACAACACATTTCTTTATCTGTCTGTTGCCTAATCTCACCTTAGCAAAATTGTCAAGAATTACAAGCAACGCTTCATTCTAAGGAAGCCACGTTCCAAGCTAGTGGATATAGAGCTAGTGGATATAGGCTACCTTATGTACTATTTAAGGATGGATAATTTTCTGAGCTGGGCCAAATTGCTTTGGTTGCTAAGTAACAATTGGTTTTTAGTGGAAAAAAAATTGGCTGAGGCAAGGATTGTGCAATGATATCCTTGCCCTGGCTACCTCAAAGTATTTCCATTAGCAGAGGCTGCCTCAGAGCTGGCAGAGGAGGTTGGTCACGTGTGTGGGCAAAGCCTCTGTAATTAGCATGTAAGAGGTGTGGAGAAATGTCAGTGGATTCTTTCATGAGTGCCAAGGTGGGGGCAGGACTACAATCAGGAAGGCTCCCAGTTCACTCTTTGAGTTCAAGGGCAAAGCTCCCCTCCTGGATGTCACCCACCCTTGAACTCTGACAAACCCCAAGAAAGTCACCTCACCTGTGCCCAAGAAGGATCTGAGGCAGGAATGCTGAGGGCAGAGAACACGGGTGGCTAGCTGCCCTGCCCTCAACTCAGGATTGCTCAAGAGTGTGCACCATGACCCTTGGCCTACTTCTGATGAGTTGGGGCTTGTTGGGGACTTAAGAGGTGGAGTCGAGGAGCTGATTGTCAAAGGTGACAGAGAAGCAAGCCTCCTTGATGCAAGCATGCACTCAGGACAAGTGTCACCTTTGGTAGAATGGAATGTGAAGTCTGCTTATCATATGCCAGCACAAAGGTTTCGCCTAGCAAGGCTCTCAAAAGTTTCACCTAACAAATAGATTTGTCTATTAGTTTTTATTAAAAGAAGGAAGAGGGCCAGAGAGATGGCTCAGGGTGCTTAAGGGTACTTGATGCTCTTTCAGAGGACCCAGGTTCCTTTTCTAGCATCTACATGGCATCTGACAACACTCTGTAACTCCAGTTCCGGGAATCCAACACTCTTTCCCGGATTCTAAAGTCACTGTGCACATACATACAGGCAAAACGCTCATACACATTTTTTTTAAAAAAAAAAAAAAATCTTAAAACAAAACAGAAAAGGAAGAGCCATGTGTGGTGGTGGACACCTGTAATCCCAGCATTCAAGAGATGGATGTGGGAAGGTCCTAGGTTCTAGACCACCCTTGTCCTTTAAAGTAGCATTTTTAAAGAAGAAAGTTTGAGGAAAACTGGAAGGTGGGGCTCTGATTTTTCTCTTGTGGGATAGAAAAATTCAAGGTGCCCAGTCTGGAAGGGCCTCAGATTCTAATAACTAGCTATTAAAGTGAGATCTGACTAGACCCACGGACACAAAAGCTTCCCACATTTAACATCTTAAACTCCATGACTCAGCATTGCATCCCTCAGATCTGTTCAGAAGGCGGGACAAAGTCTGGGTGGAGGCTGTATCCTTGCCAAGTTACTGTTCTGAAACAAGATGGCAAAGGCCTTCTGCCACTCCCATTGAAAGCATGAAACACAACGTGTCTCTCCACAACCAGGGCAAAGGGGAACATAATTCCCCGGGTGGATTCCCTCTGGCCTCTTTCTTTTCTCTGTCTTACCACCGTTGCCTCTGTTGTGACTTTCAACCCTTCAACATGTTCCTGTTCTTCATGTGTCACCTTGTGTGGCCTGCCTTCTCCAGCTGGTACCTTGAGCCCACACTCCACGGGATACACTGATTACTTGTCTAGTCCAAAGTTCCCCCACAGCCATGTGCTGATTTTACTCCAGGTAAAATCCAGCTCCACCATCTCCAGAGGCACCCACTTCTCTGGGGCCCCAAAAACGAGTCACTGAGGACACCTTCTGTTCCTGTTCCTCACCTTCTCCAGCCTCCTATGTCCAGGCCTTAAATTCCACCTCTTCTACAAACTGAGTTCTACTTTAATTCCATATGTGTACCAGCCACCTTCTCAGCAAGGGGCCAGTACTTTTCTATACTACCGGGTAAGTGCACTAGCCCAGAGCCACACCTGTACCCCACTTACGTGTGTGTGTGCCTATATATTTGATATAGGCAACATTATAAATAGATAGGTAGGTAGATAGACAGACAGACAGGAATGAACACATTTGGTTTGCTGATGGTGGTGCATGTTAAACACTCCCAGGCACATGTTAAGCACGCCCACTTACCACTGAGCTATACTTCCTTCCCTGATTGAATTTGTAACGAACTTCTCTTTTCTCTTTACCTCAGATTGGATTATCGATTCCCTCCAGAATAAAATACCTCGGCGACATTAATCCCTTTATAAAACAGGGGAAAGGGAATATGATATTAGGATTTATTTTTGACAGCATAATGAATTACATTTTATTTTTAGTGTTTGAAATTGCTTTACCATACAACTAAGTAGGCACAGTTATTACATTCTGTCCCATGAGAACAGAAATCCCCTCACTAGTGGCAGGCTACTCTGACAGGGTTGTGGAAGAAAATTCATATAGGCTGAGCACCATAGAGTGGGCAGCAATATGCACCAACTAGGGGGCACAAAGGGCAGGATGAGGCTCCAGATAGTCCTCCCTCTTCTCAAGATGGGGAGACATCAGTGAGATCATCATTGTACTGCGGAGCTTATAGACACTGTGACGCTGATGCGGTACCACTGTGTGGTCATGTGGGCTTCAGGGTTGCTGGCCCTGGGGTCTGGCAATGTGAGCACACAAAAGAATGTAATGGGAACTGGGCATGAGGTGGCTTGTTGAGAAGTATATAGGGTTTGGCATATGACCTCACCTACAGGCTAACTGGCTATTCTGTAGATTCATGGAGGTCTGGAAGACCCGAGACCCCTGAACAGAGGTGGAGTTTCATTAAAAGCTATCAGCATCAGAACATCAGGATTTTCCCCCATCAGCTCTCCAAGTCCAGGGCCAAATGATAGTCACGTTTGCAGCCTGTTGTACTACAGTGGGAGCATCCCAGTGTTAGGGACTTCAGGTCCTTCCCCTTGCTGGTCAGTGAGATGCATTTTCTATCTTCTGATGCTTATGCAGCCCCACTCCTTACACTGGAGGCGGCACCATCTCTGTCTTCAAAGGCTGCTCACCACACAAATACCCTTGAGAAGATCTGAAACAAGGTGGCCAGAACCTCTCTCCTACTTGAGGATCCTTGGAAATCTGTCCTCAGTGTGAGAGTGTGTTTCTGCTGATGTCTTCTGTCACTCAAGGATCCATGCAATTTGGAAGGATGGAGGGAGGGATAGATGGGAAGGATGGGGGGTGGGGTGGGCAGGATAATTAGGGTGTGAATATGAGCAAAGTATAGTGCATTATGAATGTCATAATGAAACCCACTCCTCTGAATGTTAAATAAAAATAAGAAAAAATATGGAGAAGTGACAACAGCTTCAAAGATTGCTTTTTGGTTGAGGAGGAGATTAGAGGGAGGGTCTTCCACATGCCAGGCAAGTGTTCTACCACTAAGCCACATCCCTAGCTTCAGGAACTAAGTTAATAAACAAATTAAAAGTCCTCTTCAAAAACCTAACAAATAAACCCAAGTTTATTAGAATTATCCATAGATGTAAATCTCAGACAAGAGGCCCTATCACCCAAGGCAGAATTTTGGACTTTGTTTTGGTATGTGAGAATCCATTGAAAGGGTTAATTAAGTCTGGGTTATGTGATATACAGAAGTACACCTGCTCAGAGGGCCACCTCCCTCCCCATCCTCATGCCCTAGGCTTTGGGTCATCATAAAATTGGCCACATCCAGTCAGAGTCATCTTAGGATGTAATCATAGGCTGTATTTGTGGTGGGTTGAATATGCTTGGCTCAGGCGCTATAAAGAGGTGTGGCCTTGTTGGAGAAAGTATGTTACTTTGGGAGTGGGCTTTGAGACCCTCCTCCTAGGTGCCTGGAGGCAGTCTCTCCTGGCTGCAGTGGGATCAGGATGTAGAACTCTCAACTCCTCCAGTACCACATCTGCTTGCGTGTTGCCAAGCCTCCTTTGAAACTGTAAGCCAGCCCAAATTAAATGTCGTCTTTTACAAGAGTTTCTCTGGTCATGATGTCTCTTCACAACAATAAAAACCCTAACTAAGTATCTGAGAGCAAATAGTCCCCAACATTGGCAGAATGGGTATTCAGAAAAGGACTATGGAAAGGAATGATATTCGACTGATATCACATGCCTCATTTCTGGAGTGTGGTGTTTCATAACTGATCCAGCCTGTGTTATGGAGCATGCATCAGCCTCCGGAAATGATTGTCTCCTTTAAAGGGTAGCCATTTGTCCCAGTGTATGAGACAGTGGGCATCTTATTCCACCTCACATGCTCTTTTTCTGTTGGACTCCATGAATGCTCTAGCTCTGAAGTATGGCTCACAAAGTGTTTAGCTCATAGACTGGTGATGAGGTTCACAGGGTCAGTGGAAGAACCCTGTACAGCCCCTGGCCCAAAGCAAGGCTTCAGTCCATAGTGACTGTCACAAGATGGAGTGGGCCAGGATCTGCTATTGATGGCAAGACTATGAACCCTAAATACATGACAGAGGTTATGAAAGCCCAGAGCAATGGGGGTTCAGCTGTTGCCTTAAACAAGTTTGTCAGTCTGGAACTTGTAATCAGAAGTAATTTAAGAGGGATGAGGGGTTCTGGAGAGGTGGCTGAGCAGTTAAGATCACTGGCTGCTCTTCCAGAGGACTCAGGTTAAATTCCCAGCCCCCACATGACAGCTCACAACTGTCTGTAACTCCAGTTCCAGGAATTTAGCACCCCCCCCAGACATACATGCAGGCAAAACCACAAATGCACATAAAATAAATAGGGGGAATCAACAGACAGGCAGGCACAGATCTCAAAATCACTATCTAACCACAATGGTCTTGGTGAAGCACATGACATTTTCTAAACACATTTCCTCATTTGTGGAATGGGGAAAAGAGTATGGCAGCTGCAGGGTCATGACTGTGGAGACACAAGTTGGCTTGCTTTGAATCTTTCTAGATGTCCCACCTCATGAAGAAGTGCCTGCACACACAGAATCAGGGTAAGGGAAGTTCCCTCACTTCAGAGAGAGAGAGAAACTCAGAATGCAAGGTATGTGCCCTATCTGACTCTCTCTGCCAGCTCCCAGATCTCACTTGACTCTCATCTCTGTGGGTCCCTGTGACCCACTTGCTTAGGATGAAGAGAGGCGTTCTGAGAACCTTCCTGGAAGAGGGCTGAGAAACTGTACCCCACTGGGGGCACCCAGCGGGCACATGTCAGTTAGTTTAATGGACTCTTAATGCACTCTTGTGCTAGCTCAGCCAGGAATCCAGAGGGCACAGTATTGATTTCTTTTCCACTCAGCACCTGGATTCCACCACATCCTTGCGTTGAGTTCAAGGCTCTTTATGTCTGCTTGCTAGTCCAAAGTCCAATTGGTGGATGCCAAAGTGCATAATGTCCCGCCTTGTTTCTTAGTACCCAGGGAAAACTGGGACTCTTCAGATCTTGCACTCTTTTCATAATGGGGGGATTTTTAACACAGTTCTAAAAAGGTCACACAGAGTTATTTGAAGAGTTCTGGGCTGGGATATTACACAGTGGCAGAGCCTCCTATAGCAAGAACAAGACCTAGTTCAAGCTTCAGCACTAAGAAAAGGGGTGGGGAGGGCACTAAACTGAAGACTTTCCTTTACAAGACTTTTACCTTCTTTGAGCTTTTAAAAACTTCATGCTGGGCATTGGTGGCACACGCCTTTAATCCCAGCACTTGGGAGGCAGAGGCAGGTGGATTTCTGAGTTCGAGGCCAGCCTGGTCTACAGAGTGAGTTCCAGGACAGCCAGGGTTATATGGAGAAACCCTGTCTCAAAAAACAAAAACAAGAACAAGAACAACAACAACAAGAACAACAACAACAACAACAAAAACCCAAGAAACAAAAACCAAAAAAACAAAAACCAAAAATCTTCGTGCTTCAGGCTTGAACGCACTACACCATGCATGGCTCTCAGGCCTTACCACACTTCCCATGCTAGCAAAGGACAAGTATGACTCTGACAGCATGAGTCTGTCCCTCTTCCTCCTCCTCCTCCTCCTCCTCTTCTTCCTTCTTCTCCTCCTTCTTGTCCTCATTCTTCTTCTTCTTCTTCTTCTTCTTCTTCTTCTTCTTCTTCTTCTTCTTCTTCTTCTTCTTCTTCTCCTTCTCCTTCTCCTTCTCCTTCTCCTTCTCCTTCTCCTCCTCCTTCTTCTCCTCTTCCTTCTCCTCCTCATCCTCATCCTCTTCCTCCTCTTCTTCCTCCTCCTCCTCCTCCTTCTTTTTAAATTTATTTTTGTTTATTTTATGTTTGTCCATATGTATGTGTGTATACCATGAGCATGCAGTACCCACAGAAGCCAGAAGAAGGCATCAGGTTCCCTAAAATTGAGTTACAAGTGGTTGTGAGTAAACTTGTAAATTCTGGGAACCAAACCTGGGTCCTCTGTAGGAACAGCCAGTGCTCTTAATGATTGTGCCATCTCTCCAGCCCCTATAACTGGACTCTTTGCTTGTTTCCTTTAGCCAAAAACTTGCTATATCAGGGGTGATGAAACAGTTCCAATCTATTAATGTAAATATCTGCTTTTCTACTAAAGTTTACTTTATTGGGTGGAAGTAATCAGGAGGAGATTTTGCTACTGTTAAGAGACAGGAACACATAAACCAGGCATGGGACCCACCAATATCTCTGTGTTTAGAAGAATATTTAGTTAGCTGTGGTGTTCAAATCCTGTAATTTCAGCACTTGGGAAGTAGAGTCAGGAAGAACAGAGTTCAGTATCACCCTCAGCTACATTGTGAGTTTGAGGTCACCATTGGGCTCTTTTTAAAAAGTCATTATGAAACATTCTAGAGTAAACCAAAGAGAAAGAACACCATGGTGGTGCATGTCTTTAGTCCCAGCACTGGCACGCAGAGGCAGACAGCTTTTTCTTTGTGAGTTCAAGGACAGCCTGTTCTATATTGCGAGTTCTAGGACATCAGGACTACATAGAGAGACTGTGTTTCAAAAAGATAGGAAGAAAGAAAGAAAGAGGAAAAAAGAAAGAAGAGGAAGAAAGAAAAGAAAAACAAGAGAAAAAGAAAAGGAGGAGACAAAGAAGGAAAGAAAGGAAAACAACAGAGTCCTGGCTTCTAGAGGCATAGTCTAGCAGCAGAGTGGGGCTATGGATTCCAGCCACAGTGCCACGAAAGCAAAATAAACCAACTTACAAACAATAACAAAAACTTGAGTCATAGATATCCCCAATACATGACATCTGGGCTTCTATTTCTAGTCTGTCTTCATCCTGCAGCCTCCTTTTAAGGAATAGAAAATAAGAATTTGAAGCGACAAGAAATGGACACACATTCCAAAGCAGTGGCTCAAGTCAAAATGAAAAGGCAGAGAACTGTCTCTGAAACGATGGGAAGCATCCTTGAGCACTGGATAGCCAGTGCAGTGTGGTCACATCAGGAGCTTTCTGTGTGTCTTAATCCTGGCCACAGCACAAACACCGTGCACATCACTGAGCAATCTGAAATGACCTTTGGAGTCCTGGCATGAAGTCTTACCCCTGCCCTTCCTCCATACCTGACTGCTTTTCTTTTTTTAATGAAAACACTGGGCTGAAACAAGACTCATGGAAGTCGTACTTTCTATACCATTCAGGTACAGAGAAAAGATGTGTAGACATTTACAGAGAAGAAATACCTAGATACAGGGTATGTGCCTGCAATCACAATGCTCAGAGGCTGAGGCAAGATGCTTGCTAGCCTAGGCCAGCTTGGGCTATCTAAAGAATCCTTATATCTAATCGAAAAGCAAACAAGAACGAAAGTGAGATGATGCTGGCCAAATTGTGTTTCTTGTACCCATTTAAAAATAAAGAGGACACACACACACACACACACACACACACACACACGAAAGAAAAGAAAAGGAAAAAAAAAAAAGAGGGGACTTTAGTACCAGGTGTAACACACAAGAGTTAAGGAAAATTTTTGCAAATGTTCTTTTTGGATTGGCTCTAAAATGAGGAGGGCGTGGTGGTAGAGAAAGACTGCCTTTCTGACAAAGAAGCCGTCTTATTTACTTTTGAATTTCTGTGATGACATTCTCAACAGAAGCAACCTGATGGAAGGAAGGTTTTGGTTGTTTGGCTTTGGTGTTCGCTTGTTTGTCTGGCTTTGGTGTTCGCTTGTTTGTCTGGCTTTGGTGTTCGCTTGTTTGTTTGTCTTGCCTTGTAGTATAAAGGCAGCCTGAAATTCTCTCTATAATCCAGACCAGTCTTGAACCTGTGTGCTTCCTTTCCCAGCCTCCTAAGTGCTGGGATGGCAGGCTTGTACACTTCCTGGCTTCCGGGTGTGTTTATAAAGCATCACATTGATCTAGAAAGGCCGGCCTTGCAAAGGCTTTCACTGCCTCCTCCTGCTTCTCTTGGGCTTTGAGTTTTCCTCCACCCTTTCCACTCCACCTCTCCTATTCCCTGTGTTCTTAGAAATACACAGACCCTAGCATTCTTACAAGTCCCCTTTTCCCCTGCTTGTTGTCCGTCTAGTGCTGTGGTGGAGACACTGCCTCCTCCCGCTCTCTTCACAGCTCTGCTCATTTACCATCTTCCCACTCCCTAAGCATGGACACAGCCTTTCTCTTTTGCTCTTCCCATCTTCTGTACTTCTTGCCTTTGGAATTCTTACTGGCTTCCATGTAAGATTTTCATACTGATGGCAAATACCTGAGGTTATGGACTTACAAAACGGTTCCTTTTGCTCCCAGTTTTGGAAGCTTCAGTCTGTGATTAGTTTAGCATTGGGCTTGTGGTGAGTCTGCACATTACACCAGAGGCATCTGGAGGAGCAAAGTTTCTTTTTCTTGTGGCCAGAAAGTAAGAGATCAAGAAGTACCCTATGCCCTTCAAGGACACACTCTGTAACCTAAAGACCCATAATTAAGCTCCTCATAGTAATGATTTTACTACCTTTCAGCAGCACTGAGACACTAAGCATTTATAACATGGACCTTGGAGGATATGACTTTAACCACCTTCTCTAGGCAGATGATACCCCAAAGCATACTATTCTCTCAACTTCCATTCTGAGGTTTCCTCCAGTCTGTGGCTGAAGTTCTCCACCTACAGACTGCACAGAACCCTTACCAACCACATCTCCATTCTCACTGCCAACCTCATCACCATCCCTAGTCTCTGAGATTCATGACCTTGGGCGCTCTGACCTTTCTTTCTCCTTAGACATCTGTTCTGCTGTCTTGAGATTGGGCCCATGTCCTTGCAAATTCGACACAGCACTTTACCATAGGTGGCATCCCCAGTGCCTCCCCTCCCCTGTTTTTATTAAGCAAGCATGGTGTGTGTGTGTGTGTGTGTGTGTGTGTGTGCGCGCGCGCGCGCGCACATGCACACATGCACACATGCACAACCACTACTGCTTAGTTAATATACCCAGGTGTTCTGCTTATCTATGATGCTCAGCTGGGTTGGCCTGCCTTCCTGAGTACTAATTCAGAAGGGTATAACTAGTTCTTCTTTTTGTTTCTGATGCTTGGGGGGGGGGAACTACACGTGCTTTTAAACTCCCTAACAAGCCCTCTGGAGGCTCCCCTCTGGGGTTGGTGAGTGCTGAGCCTGTGGTGCATCAGCACATTAAGATGGAGGTGTACCTGTGGACGTCCTTTCCTTTTCTTTTGAGCTCCCTTCCTGGCTATGAGGCTGCCTACAGCCATGTACAGCTGCCTCCAAGCTGGTTAGCCTCTCCATTCCCTTCATCCCTGCAGCTGTGAGATTTACTACTTGCCTGCCTTCAGATTTTCCTTCTAAACACTAAGAAACTGTTCTCAGGCTTCTGGTTGGATGCATTCTTTTTTTAATGAGACAGAGAACCCTAAGTGGGGATTTCCCCAGTATCATATGATGGCTCTGCCAGGACTCCCCAAGATTTAGTTCTTTAATTGGAGGAGAAAATGTGCAGCCCTTAGATGGCATCCTATCTTTCCTACTTAGCTTGCAAAGATGAATCGTAGTATAGAAGAACTCTGTGTATGCTCACTCTCTGCCTAGAACCTGCCCATGGATTCTTCTGAGAACAAATTAAGGAACAGGCTTTTTGGCTTGGTACCATACAGGTGTCACAGTGTGTCAAATTATGGTGGGCTAATGGTTAAGTTGCCGTAGCCTTGAAATTCCCAAACCTGGTAAATATCCTGAAGGTGTCTTATTGTACTGGTGTGACTTTGAGTAAGCTGTGTCAGTCAAGCATCCAGAGGCTAGGATAGCACCTAGTGTGTAAAGTCCTTAACCTTGTTCACATTAGACCATGAACTGCTTTATTGCTGTTTTCATTATCAGCCAGAATAAAGACGTTACCTAGCCAATGTGCTCAGCAGTGCCTCTTGAGGCCTTACTAAAGGATGTACCAATGGTTTACTTTCCTTTTAAAATTATCTTTTCTAGTCACTACTTATTTGTACTTTGGTTTTAAATTTATCTTTTCCAGTTTACTATTCATTTGTGACAAACGATAAGACTCTAAGACTTTCAAAGGCTTGTATCAATGTGTTTACTCTGTAGCAGAGGTTGGCAAGCTTTCTATAAAGAGCAAGAGAGTAAATATTTAGCTAAGGCAAGCAGTGTAGTCCAGGAAGCCAGTATTCAATTCTGCTATTGTAGCAATCTTCGGAGTGGACAGTATGTAAATGAATGGGTGTGGCTGCATCACATTAAAATTTACTAAGGAACACTAAAAATTGTACCTTCAGGTAATTTTCATGTGTCATGATTATTTTTTCCTAACCGCTTAAAAAATGTAAAAACTCATCTTGGCTAGTGGGTTGTACAGAGCCCATGAGGGCTCCTGCTAACTCCTACTATCAGGCATCTTAATTTGAACAGAGCAGTGAAGCGACTTAAGAATCACGTGACGTGAGGAACACTGTAAATGATCTGTAAATATTCTGACAATGATTTTTTTTTTTAAAAAAGAGCAAAGTTGGACATGGAATGTCCTTCCATGGTAGAGCGCTTGCCTAACATGTGCAAGGCCTTGGGTTTGATCTTTCATACTGCAAAACAAAGCAGAAACACCAACGGATGCTTCCTTCCCACTCCTGACAAACAGCACCTGATGAACTTGCCCCTTCTGCTCTGTAGCGCCCCTCTGTGGTCGCTGGCTGAGCCTCCACCAGTGGATTTGCAGTGCAGTTATTTTCTGAAAAGGAAGCCACTTACAAGATCCAGGACTTGGCAAATGGCTGGCGTGTAATAGGCACTCAATAAAAATTTCTTAAATCTTTTTGCCCCAGAATTGAAAATAAGATCTAAAGATGGGGACTAGAGAGATAGCTCAGCAGGTAAGAGCAGAGGACCTGAGTTCTATTCCCATCATACATGGTAGTTCCCAAGTGTCTATAACTCCAGTAAAGGGAATCTGATACCCTCTTCTGACCTCTAACTGCAATAAGCACACATATAACATACATATATGTGGACAAAACACTCATATATACGAATGACTTTTTTAAAAAAATCTTAAGGTGGGCTTGGTGACACAAGCCTGTAATTCCATTATTTGAGGTTGAGGCAGGAGGATTGCCAAGAGATTGAGGTCAGCCTGAACTCTATAGGGAGTTCAAGACCAGCCTTGGCTACAAATCAAGATATTAGTCTTAAAAAAAAAGTAAGATTTGATGTCATTCCTGCCATTATGTAACAGATCATGTGGTGGGGAATTTTAAGAACTGGACCAGGTTTTGATGGGGTGGGAAGGCCGTGAGAAGGCAGTCACCTCTGGACTGGGTCTCCGGGGCATGGCTGCTCTATTTTCGTTAGACCTTCCACAGGAAGCTAGTTTGAATAGAGAAAAGGGTGGCCAGGAGCTTCCCACGCACAGGAGGTAAGCTATGAGCACAGTGGAGCCCTGCTGCCGCTGCGGTGCTTAGGGCCTCAGGAGAGCCAAGTTCTGAGAAGAGCCCGGTTACCATCCTGCCCCAGTTCCAGGGAGTCAATCAGACGCTGATGCAATCGCTCCGGCCTCAATCACGCGCCTCATCTCAGCAGGTTCCCTACAGATGCGCTTTGTACTCCGGCTCTCAGAGGAATCGCTGCCCTTTCTCTTCTAGGCTTTCAGCAGCTCCTCTTGCCCTATCAGAGTCCAAGGAGATGGCAATTCGAACCGCTTGGATTACCGGGTTTCATTAGGTAAGGGCGACTAATGCAAGGTGGCCCAAATAACCTTCGTGGGACAGACAAGGCTTTTTGAAGCCAGCAGAAATCTCGCCAAATTGAACGATGTCAGATGAAGTTCTGTGAATATCTATGTCCTTCTCTTTGGCACCAGAGAGGATTAATTAAATGCTCGTGAAGTGCTTTGAAGTTTTTAGCTCTTAAGAGTTATTATTCTGGGTAATAGAGGGAAGTTGAATTTTTGGCTCATTGAAACCATAATGATGTAATCCCGAGCAGTATTTTGAGCATCGCTTTAAGGGCTGCATTTTTATTAAGAAAAGGAGAAAGAAAAGAAATGCAATACATTACTGAAAAGTCAGGTTAGGCAAGTCCTCCTATTTTACACTGGCAGGTGAACTCAGACTCACACAGACCAGGCAAGTGCTCTACCATTTCTCCACACCCTCGTATTTATTTATTTTTCTTGGGGTCTTCCTGTGTAGTTCAGACTGCTCTCAAAAATCCCCATCCTCTTGCTTCAGCTTTCAGTTTGTTGGTACTGGGGTTAAGGATTCACTCATGGGGTTAAGACAGTGGCTGGGGAGATGGCTCAGTGGTTAAGAGCACTGGCTGTTCTTCCTGGTTCAATTCCCAGGACCTACTTCAGGCAGGTTACCTGAAGTCTCAGACTTGTACATATCTATTAAAAGTCTTGTTTAAAAAAAAAATGGCTCTGTGCCTACTTCTTATTTTGTAATTACAGAGGCTTTATTTGAGGGGAATGTTGATTGTCCTTGTTATTGTTAGTTATAAAAACAGCATAATACCAGCACTTGGGAGGCAGAGGCAGGCAGATTTCTGAGTTCCAGACCAGCCTGGTCTACAAAGTGAGCTCCAGGACAGCCAGGGCTACACAGAGAAACTCTGTCTTGAAAAACAACAACAACAACAACAAAAACAAAAACAAAAAAAAACCCCAGCATAATATAAAACCAGGTGTTGTAGGGGCAGACTTGTAATCCCAACACCAACAGTGGAAGGACTGAGGCAGAAGGATTGCTGTAAGTTCTGAGCCAGCTTGTGCTATGTTTGTGGGTTCCAGTCCAGCTTGCTCAACAGAGAAAGATCCCCCACACAAACACACACACAAGAAAGAAAGAAAGAAAAAACGAATTCACTGATCAGCTGTATTCATGGGAGATTTTCCTAAGACGTTTTTCAGGTACCAGGATGGGCAAAGGACCCACTTGCATACAATCTGTGCACATTCTCCTGTGTGTGTATTTATTTAGTGACATGCCAGGGATGGAGCCGAGGACCTTTAAAATACTAGGCAAGCACTCTCTCACTGTACTACATCCTTAGCCCTTTTACATTTTTATATATTTATTTTGAGACTGTGTATTCCAGGCCAGCCTAGTCCCTCCAGCCCTCTTCCTTAGCCTCCCTACAGTTGAGATTACTCCCTTACTTTGTGTGGTATTTAGAGATGACTGGAGGACTGGGTATGTTGGGTGCTCTACCACCAACTTGAAATCATCTCTCATTTTAAATGCCTAATGCGATGGCATGCATGCAAACAGTTGTTATGCTGTATTATTTATCATGTAACGACAAGAAAATCATCCAAACTGGTGTGGTAGTGCATGCCTTTGGTCGCAGCACACAGGAGGCAATGACAGGTAGGTTAACAGAAATTGAGGCAAACTAAGGTTACAGAGGAAGAACCTATCTCAAAAACAAACAGATTTTCTTTTTTAATCCATGATACAGAGAACAGGGATATGGAGAGTCAACTACTGTGGTTAAAATAATTCAAACGAAAGCAGGAGCTGGAGACATAGCTCAATTGACAGTTTGGAATGCACAAAGCCCTACACTTGATTCCCAGCAACACATAATTGACGCATGGTAGTGCGAGCCTGTAACACAGTGACTTCAACCTTCCTGATGCTGTAACCCTTTAATCCAGTTCCTGATGTTGTGGTGACTCCCAACCATTCAACTATTTTGTTGCTACTTCGTAACTGTAATTTTGCTACTGTTATGAATAGTAATGTAAATGTCAGTGTTTTCTGGTGGTTTTCTGATGACCCTGTGAAATGGTCATTCAACCACAAAGAGGTCGAGACCCACAGGTTGAGAAACACCGCTATAACACTAGCTATAGGGAGGTAGAGGCAAGAAAAAGTAAGTTCAAGGTCACCCTTGGCTACATAGTGAGTTCAAGACCAGCCTGGGCTATGAAGAGGCCTTAAGGTAGGGAGATAGTACAACACAAGTGGCATCAATGTAGAGAGAGGGAATACAAGTGACATCAATGTAGAGGGAGAGAATTCTGGAAGTGGAAAGGTTCAAATAGAGGTTGGGGTGGGGAAAGGTTAACCAAACTAAGATCCTAAAAAGCCATATTGAATCCTATTACTTTGTTAGGTAATGAAAAAAAATATATAAGGAAGTTTGAAAGGAATTACTCCACATGGAAAGACAATGTTTCCAAAAGCCCTCGGTTATTAAACAAAAGTTTCAATGTGGTATATAGGACACCTCTTTACTGGCCAAGGAGGTCCCAGAAACAACCCCCACCCTCACAAACCACATAAGCTTTTTCTATTACTCATGGTTACCTACTTGGACTAGAAGGTAAAACCCTAGTACTAAAGACACCACACACTTTGATTGTAGGGCATAGAAAAAGCAAGCTGGAGCTTAGCTAGAGGTATCCTCCATGCTGATTAGCTTTCATAATGCTGTATAGGCTGGCTGTTAGGGAGGAAAAGTCACTCAGGGTCTGATCTAGCTGTGAACCCTATGGGCTACAGTAGCAACCCACTAGGCAAGATGTACCTGCTGATGCAACAGAAGCATGACTGGTATGTGGCTAACCATCCATTTCCCCCAACTGGATTTGAGCTTGTTTCATTAGAGCCTGGTAGTACAAACCTATCTGGAGAGGTTATTTTACTGTTGTTGTATGGTCATGATATCAAACTGCCTTCTAAATATTTATGTTTCACTAATTAGTGTTACTCCTAGCTTTGGTGAGAGAAGTTTGTTTGCACTGGGCAATGGTTAATCCCAGTCCTGAGGATAGGAGGCTTTGAGATCGCTGCCCTAAATTGTCATCTATAACACTCCCTTCAGGGGCAGAAACATTGTGGGAGTGTATAGAAAGAAGGTAAGAGGTAATGAAGAGAAAGAAATGCTATAGAAAGCTCTCTTTTGAACACGACTGTCATGTTCATGAACTCACAGCAAGTACAAAATTGGGTTCATCAATATTCCATTATAGATGGAGAAAAGTTTCATAAGGCTCCACCCATTTCTGGAGAGCTATTGGGCAGTTCAAGGCTGCTGGTGTACCCACCTGTAAGTTGCCCTTTCTCCAGTCCCCCATTTATACTCATGTAATTGACCTTAATAGGATGAAAATCAACTAGGGTAGTTTGAATGAGGATGGCCCCCACAGTTCATGTGTTTGACTACTTGGTCCTCAGTTGGTGGAACTGCTTGAGAAGGGTTAGGAGATGTAGTCTTGTTGCAAGAGGGATCTCACTGGGTGCAAGCTTGATGCTTCAATGCCTCCCACCATTCCCAGTTCACTATAGATCAAGATGTGAGCTCTCAGTTGCTCCAGCTGCCTGCCACCTTGTCTTGTCAATCCACAGCCATAGACTTCAGTCCTCAGGAGTCATAAGCCTGGATAAACCCTTCTATAACTTTCTTTGGTTATGGTGTTTTATCACAGCAATTTAGAAGTAGTGAAGATGTTAACTACCCAACTACCTAACCAGTCAATTACTCAACCACCTATCCAACCAATCACCCAACCACCCACCCAACCAACCAACCAATCACCCAACCACCCACCCTCCCAACCACCCACCCTCCCAACCACCCAACTCCACCCAAACAACCACCCAACCACCCAAACAACCACCCAACCACCCACCCAACCAACCAACCAACCACCCAACCAACAACCAACCAACTAAACAACCAACAAAATGAAAATGGGAGGAGGACTTGATGGGGTGATGAAGGGTCTTGGTGGGAGGGGGAAGAAAAGATAATGTGAGGGGAATATATAATCAAGGAACATCATATATATGTATGGAATTATGAAAGAATAAACATTTTATAACAGAGATGACTCTATACCTCCAAAAAAGACATTTGGAATGCAATTGTCAATACCACTTGCCTGCAAGGACCACCAAAATGACAAAATAAGAAAGATATGATTTTCTAACTTGTTGCAAAATGTGGTGGCCAAAATGATGTCGAAGGAAGACCACAGTCATCTACAGTTGAAGGCTTATGCATTTTCTGACCATTCATTCAGGAGCTTCTTTTGCTCCATTCTTGCATACCTCAGTTATTCCTCCAACTTTCCACACTGTTAAGAGTCTTTCCTGGATGCTGTTTAATGGTTCTCAGACCTCAAAGAGTGAATGGACTGGGACAGGTGTGTCTGATAAAGAAAACATTGTTTCTCCTCTACTTTAGGCAGGTCTGACATGCCTGGGCTCTGCTTTTTTTTTTTTTTTTTTGTAGAGCTGATAGGAATCAGGGAGGGAGGAACACTGCTCAATTTCAGGTCAAGGAATGCTCTGTGTCTAGCTAACTAATGGCAGAGTGAAGCTTTGAGAGGAATGGGAGTACATCTCCAGGACTGTCACTTTAAGTGTGTGATAAATGTGAGCCATACATAAAAAGGGATAACATAGCTGGGCCTTTGAATGATCCTAGCACATGGGAGGCAGAGACAGGAGAATTGCTGTAAGTGTGAGGTCATCCTGGGCTACTCGGTGAAGACAGGACAGCCCAAGACAGAGCAAGAGAATGAAATCTTGTCTCAAAAGAAAAGATGCAGTCAGCAAGGTGGCTTGCCACCAAGCCTGAGAATCTGAGTTCAATCCCTGGAACCCATGTGGTGAACAAAGAGAACTCTGATTCACACACATACAGCTTGCCAAATACACACTCACACGTGCACAGGCACACACATTTAGAAACTAAAATAACAAAAATAGGAGAAAAGGGGAAAGTGTCTTCCAGGGTGAGAGACATAATACTTGACTGGAAACAGGGTGGGTAGGAGACCTAAGTAGATGGTTGTCTTGGTTTAGTCAATTTGGCAGCATTTTTGCATTTCCTTCCTTCCTTCCTTCCTTCCTTCCTTCCTTCCTTCCTTCCTTCCTTCCTTCCCTCCTTCCTTCCTTCCTTTCTTCCTTCTTTCCTTCCTTTGTTCCTTCCTTCTTTCCTTCCTTTGTTCCTTCCTTCCTTCCTTCCTCCTTCCCTCCCTCCCTTCCTTCCTTCTTCCCTTCCTTCCTTGTTAAAACATGTCTTGCTATATAGCCCAGGCTGGCCTCCAGCTTGACAACTTCCTTTCTTAGCCTCTCAGATGTTGGGAGGACAGATGTGGCATGTTCACTCTGACAGGGACTACTTTTTAAGCGCACACAGGGGACATCATGTATTGACAATAGAGGCCAGCCAGCCAGTGGGCTTCTTTAAATACCAGAAATTCATCAAAGAGTGAGGCAGTGAACCTTAGTGGCTTGGTGAGGAGAGATTTGAGAAATAGGCTTTCTAAAAATGGAGGGACTATGAAGCCCCTGGAAAGCTGTTAACCAGTGAAGCAGCGAACAGATGAAATAAACCCAGGATCTGTGGTTTGGATCCTGGATACTGTAGGCTGCTGGGGAGGGTCACACTGGCTGAGGCGGCTTGAAAGTCATTGTGCTTATCACACTACATTGGAGGGATGAGTTTTTGGATATCTGAGCGTGTGTGTGTGTGTGTGTGTGTGTGTGTGTGTGTGTGTGTGTGTGTCATATATCCCAGGTTGTCCTCGAACTTGCTCTACAGACAGGGAGGATTTAAGAGTAGTCAGCACACCTACCTATCCAGGTTTACAGGTATTGCAGAGTACTTGAAATTTAAATAGAAGCTGGGTGTGGTAGCACAGACCTATAATCCCAGCACTCAGGAGGCAGGAGGGCGCAAGCTAGAAACCAGTGTGAGTGATATGGCCAGAAGTCTCAGGAGGAAATTGGGAGGGAGTGGCAATTCAAGACTCAGTCTCTTTACTTGCTCCTACTTCACTTCTTAAGAAAATCACCAGGCATCACAGAAAGACTTTGTGTTGAGGCAGTGCCAGGAGCTGAGCATCTGACCAATAGTAACTATCAGAAACTGTGTACCTGACCAGCATTAACTATCAGGGTAACATGGATTCCTAGAAAACCCTTAATGGGGATACAGTTATGGGTGCCAACACACTTTGTTCTTAAAGGAAAGTGAGTCATTTCTGTCACTGAAGCCTGTATAAAAAGTCCATACAGGTTGGGTGTTTTATATCCCACCGGAGATGACTGCCACTTAACAGATTCCTTCAAGCACCCTTATTCACAAATATTTTCTGCACAGTACCTGAAATCCCCTTATTTACAGCATTATTCGTTGTTTACAAAATGCCTTTCTAGTTTAGCAATGCAGTTTAGTGGCACAGTGTTTCTGTAGCAATAGAAGGGTTCTGGGTTTGATCCCAGCAGGGCAAATTAGTAAAGTAGTGCTTTTCTGTAGTTCCGTGGAAATCCCATTATGCTCTACTATTTTACTTTAAAATGGGAGTACATTTACTTTATAACAGTGAGGTTCATGTCCTACCCATAACTATCACCTGGACTCAATTGGGCTTCCTAAATCTCAATAAAATCTGGAGATGAAATTAACCTGAGATTAGCTTTGTATAAAAAGGAATCAGAAAAAAAAAAGGAAGAGAATTTTGACTTCTAGAGGAGAGCAGGTTTGAAACAAGTAAAGGGAAAAGCCACAAGTTAACAGGAGAAAACCGTGAGAGAATTCTGGAGGCAGAGCAACATTTGGGTGCCAATGTAACAATGCTGACCCCTTGGGACTGGCCTTCCTTGGCATCTCCGAGAACACTCTGTCCCAGGGACCTTGCAACTTCAAAGACTCCGGTAATTTACAAGGTTCTTGGCTGTCTGTCAGCATCTGCTGCCATTTTCAAATGGACAAATGCTACTGGGAGAAAGGAGGGGTAAGTGGGACAGGCAGAGATTTAGGCAGGCAGGGTGTTAGAAACTTTAACTGCTACAATGGCAGGGTTTCATCTTGTTACTGTGTTCAGAAAGACAGAGGCCAGGTGTGGTGGTGGGGGTGGACTATGTCTCACCCCCGAGGTGCTGACTCTTCCCCAGCCTGTATCCTTTAAAATCCAGCTCAAGGCTACATGACTCCTCTCCAAAGTCTGTGAAAATGCAACATTCACCCCTGAACTGACTCTGCTGATTTTCTTATACAAAGGAATTGCAAGTTTCTTCTAAAAAGTGAAAAATAGTTGTTTTAAATATTCTTTTCCTTCAATGCTTGGAGATCAGGGCATCACCAATTGTAGGCAAGTGCTTTACCACTAAGCTACAACCTCAGATATTTTTGAAGTCTTTATAATTTATTGAGACAGATCTCACTGTACATCTGGTTGGCCTGGAACTTGATATGAAGATTAGGCTGGCCTTGAATTTACAGGGACCTGCCTGCCTCTGCCTCCTGAGTGCTGGGATTAAAGGCATGCCACTATGTCAGGCTGACTTTTGTAACTTTGAAACAGTTTCACTAGGTTACTTTTGAGCAAGAAAAGGGCCACAAGAGCAAGACACCATGCCTGACTTGCCACATTTTCTATTTTATTCTGGCAGTTTGTTGAGATCAGAGGTGTGGGGTTTTTGTTAGACATTTTGTTAGACATTTTGAGACAATGTTTCATTCTGTGGTGACCTGGAATTTACAATGTAGTCCAGACTAGTAGTGAACTCTTACCTCAGCCATGAACCATCCTTACTCAAAATTATATTCCATAATTTCATCTTATAAGCATCTAATTTATGCAATAATGATATTGCCAAACTTTAAATGTCTACTCCAAAACAAACCCTTTTTGGTTCATTTTACATTAGTTTATTCACACTTGTGACTTCAGAACACCTTCATGTAACCACACAGGGGTTTCCTCAAGGGGCAGGGGACTTGTGACCTCTTTGAATTATTGGTCGCCATTTCCATGTTTTCTACATGTGCTCTAAGTTCTTTCCATTTAAAGCATGTTTCTTGTGCTGGGTACATATCATTAATTCCAGGTAGAGGCAGGTTTATCTCTGAGGTGGAGGTCAGCCTGGTCTACAGAGTGAGTTCTAGGACAGCAGGGCTACACAAACCTGTCTCGAAAAAAAACAAAACAAAGCAAAACAACAAAACCCTCAAAAGCCTGCATCTTGCTTCCTGCTGGGACCTTAGAAGAGTACAATTAGAGGACTGAAGCTGGGTTTATTTTAGATAGTATCTTCCAACGTAGCCCAAAGTGTCTTTGAACTTTTGGTAATCCACTTGACTCAATCTCCCAAACATGGGGTCTACAAGCATGCCCCCTACCATCCTACCTGGATTGGGTTTGAATCCTGACTCTGACACCTAGCAACCAAATGATTTTCATGAGCCTTACTTGCTCTAGATCAAATGGGAACAATAATGGTAGTTATTTCATGGAGGTTTTTTCTTTTTGTTTTTCAAGGCTGTAGAACTCACTTTGTTCTACTCACTTTGTAGAACATGTTGGCTTCGAACTCACAGAGATCTGCCTGCCTCTGCCTCTAGAGTGCTGGAATTAAAGGCATGCATCACCATGCCTGGTCAGTTTTTTGTTCATTTCATGGAATTTTTGCGGGGACTGGTGAAGGAATAATATGGGATTCTGGCACTGAGGTGCTTCAAAGAAGCATTTTACACTATTTTCATTTAACCACCCTAGATCAACTAAGAGCTCTTCTCCATTTTCATGGCTATCTCCTGGGTTAGGCTTTCATTTTGCCTGAACAGAAGTGTTCTCCAGGGCTTTCTCCCTATCTGCTTTGGCCTCTTCACCATTCCCATTCAGGCTTGTACATGCCATTTGTATAGACTTTTGGTTTTAAAGATTTCTTACCATTCTCACTTGAGATTAAATCTCACACAGACTGTCTCTGCTTAGAAAACCTTTCCCTCTCCGCTGGTAAAACTCTCCTCCTTCAACCACAACCCACTTCAAACTTCAAAGCCCCCATGAATTCTTTTTTGGTGTCAACAGGGAAATATTGTCCCTTAGGGAAAGCACTTGAGTGCTTTGGTCTTCAAAGCATAGCTCTGAGCTCCACAGGCCTCTAAGCATCCAGCAGCCTTACACCCTTTTTTTCTCACCCTACCCCCCCAAGAAAAAAACAATAGTGGAGAAGTGGACAGTCACAGGTTGTCTTCTGAATTGTTTTTCTACCTCCTTAGTGTCCCCACCTTTTACAATCTCTCCCCAATCTTGTTAATTCTTTCTTGTCTTTCAGTTTTGTGGTAGACACCTGTGCTCTCACACACCTGAGTTAGATACTTCATTAGTACCAGGCACTTGTTTCCGGATCTTTTTTTTTTTCTCTCACAGAGGTAGGGGTATGTTTATGTTTGTGCCTCCTATCAGACAATACTTAAGCGCCTAACTGATGGTTCATTATTCTTAGGACTAGTATGATTATCGTCATTTGTCCAGCAAATATGTGAATGTATGACTTCCTTTTTGGTAAGTTTCATGACTAAGAGTTTATGATGGGTTATCTTAGACTCCCTATATGAATAAAGTATTTGAAATGAACAAGAACACCACTAATATGGACAATCTTCACGGATCTACATAATGCAAGCTCCTTATCTGACTGTTGAGCTTTGGGGACCAACAGATTAGTAATATATAGGGCTTTTATTTATTTATTTATTTATTTATTTATTTATTTATTTACGTTCTCAACTGTTTGGATGTGCTAATGGTCTCAGAGGAAGGCCACAATGATATATTAGATATAGAATAGAAACACAGATTACAAATATGTTGAGGAAAGCTGAACATTGAGAACAAATTTGGGTTCTGGAAGAGGGCGGAGTTTGTGCTGATGGAAAGGCTGAGAGGAGACGTTCTTGGTTTCTTGAAATCCCATATAAAAAGTACTTTTCTCACAGCATTGCATTTCTACGCAGGATTTGTAAATGCCTGCCATTCGGTTAACTTAGTCAGAGGCATCCATCGAAAGACTAACAAGACTAACGGGGACTCTTCGTGATGGCTCAGCAGAGGCCCTGCCATCGAGGCGGACCACTTGCACTCCAACCCCTGCACTCACAAGTTGTCCTCTGACCTCCACACAATCCCACACCACAGAATCAAATTTAAAGGCTTCTACTTCCCTCGCAACTGAGGACTGAGTCTCATCCCAGGCAAGCACTCCTCATGAATGCACCCCAGCCCTTAAGGTGAGGTCTTCATTTATTTCGGATACTAGGTCTCACCGTGATGTCCTAGAACTCTATACAGACCAGATTGGCCCCAAACTTGTGAAGACCCTGCTTCTGCTTCCCTAGTGCCCGTCTCCGTTTTTTAATCTATGGCAGCAGAATGGACAGTCCCCAACAAGGAGCTTTCCTGATGAGTGGGGAAGTGGAGTTAGAGTTAAAGGAGTGCTTCTAATTGGCCAGCTTTCAACTAGCCTACCGGGAGGCGCGGCCCTCTTTTCCTCCAGGAGTGGGGTCGTGGCGGTCGCTACAGGCCGCGGGCCCGGAGAGAGGCCGGCGCAAACCCAGCCAATCCCACAGGAAAGGCCCGAGGCAGCGCAGCCGCCTCGCGGGGATGCTCGGGACACAGCTCCGGTAACTGAAGCGTCTCGACGCCAACCGCCACCGCGGGAACCAGTAGCGCCGTACGCGCGCGGGCCGCAGCCGCCAGCCGCCTCTGCGCCTGCGCGGCCGCGGGACGCCCCGCCCCGCCGGGCTCTGTGCGCGTGCCCGCTCATGGCGGCCGCCGCAGTGTGTGGTACTTAGCGGGCGCGCGCGGCGAACTCGAGAGCGCGCGGGGCGGCGGCGGCGGCAGGCAAGCCGGGCTGCCGGGCGGGCGGGCGCGCTCTCGAGGGCGGCGGCCCAGGGTGTCCCGTCGGTCTCGGCGCCGGGAGAGGTGGAGGCGCGGCCCGCGGTGGCGGCGGTGGCGGCGGTGGCGGCGGCGGCAGCTGGCGACCGGGCGCGTTAGACGGGGCCGGGGTCCGCGGCGCGCTCTCCGCCCACAGGTAAGCGGGCGGCCTGGAGGGAGGAGCCGGCCGCGGCCCGGGGAGGGCCGGCGGGTCCCCTCGCGGAGCCGCGGCGCCTTTGTCTCGGCCTCTCCGGGCGGGCCTAGCCGACAGCAGCGGCGAGGGGAGGCGGAGGGCGGGCGGGCGCGCCGAGGCTACGGCCGGCGCCCTCGCTCGGTCTTTGTTGTGTGGCCCGGTGTACGGCCAACATGGCGGAGGTCAACCGCGCGCTTCGCTGGCCGCGGTCGGGCCTTGCCTCGGCGGCTCCGGGAGAGCGGCCTCCCCCGGACCCCGCGCCTTTATTGTGCGGGGAAGAACGCAGCCTCCTCCCTTGTTTATGTTGCCACGAGCGAGCGCGCGGACGCCCGCCTGGGCCGCTCCAGCCTTTAAGCCTTAAGCCTTGCTCCGCCCAGCTTCCTTTGCGGGATAGTTCGGGGTCCTTCCTCCACGCTCCCAGATGCAACTTAGTGTGCACGCCCTGGGCCGCTGCGGACGGTCCGTTCCTGGAAAGATACAGAATTTGTTTACCCTGGCATAAGAGTCACGTTTGAGCCTTCGGAAAATGAGGCCATGTAGCTGATTTGTCAAAGTCATGGAAGCCCTGGACGTGGATGTAGGACAGGGATCTTACTGCTTGCCATTCCTAGCGATGAGCATTTACCATTTCTTGATAGGCTACTGTCCAGGGTGAAATGTTAACTTGTTAAAGCATTTGGAGCATGGGCTCCGAACTCTGCCCTCCTGATTTGATTCAAATCCTGCCCCACCGGTTTGTGACCTTGGGCACGATTTTGGTGTTTCATTTTCCTAATCTGCAAAATGGGTCTAATGGAGAGCATTTGTCTCAAGCCTGTTGAGAACCGATAAGATGAGACATAGTTGATGTGCAGTGAGCTCTTAGAGTAAGTGCTAAGCTCTTTGAGTAAATGATTACTGCTAAAGGTCCTTGCCTCATAAAATACGCTTAAGTTATTTGGGCATGGATGCGCTGGAAGTACATAGCCCAACATGTTTAAAATCGGGTTATATAAAACCGGGTTAGTATTTGGATTTTATTGCTTAAAAAAACGAAAGGATTTAGAGGACAGAATGACATGCTTTTTCAGATGATGGGATTTTAGAATAGGGATGTGGATCGGTAGATACTGTACATTGTGGAATTTGGGAAGTCAAACGAAGTTTCCTTTTAGTTTTAGTTTATGGATCAGTTCACTTTCAAGGACTTCAATTACCTAACTTGGAAAAGTAGGACAGTGACTCCCTTTAATTAGTGTAGTTACCTGTGGTGTCACGGTCTCCTTCAGAAACTGCTGAAGAGCAAAGCCTGCTGTAACAAATGAGATGGATAGTAACTGTCTCTGAGCCAGTGGCTCACGTGGTGGGGAATGTGTTTACCTATAGGGTAAGTTTGTGACTGGTGGTAGAGGAAGATTTTTCTAAAAGTGGGTTCCATAAATTAACCATACTTTTTTGTTTTGGAAATTTAAAGAACGATACAACCTTTAGTAATCTTCAGTCTCAGTTTTGTCCAGAGCTTTTTATTTAAAGTGGGCTTTAACTTTATTATTTGTGAACTGGTTTGAGAGACCCCTCCCCCGCTTTTTGGCATTTTCGCACCAGTTTTGTAACAGTATTTAAAACTGAAACAGTGTAGCAAATTTGGGGTATTACAAATTTGACTGGATAGTACAAAAAAAAAAAAAGACAGAGAGAAAAGATTACATTTAGAAACAAATGTAATGTATTTTGCTTCAGAATATCTGCTCCCTTAAACCTTGGAGGAAATTCCTACATCAGAAAGCTGGACTTGGTGGTAGAAACCTGAACTCACGTTTAGTTGCCAGGAATTCCAACATTTGAGAGGTTGAGGCAGAAGAATAGAAAGTTTAAGGTCAGTCTTGGCAATCTAGAGAAACCATGTCACCAAAACCAAACAAACACACAAAAATCATTGTATTCTTAATGTCCATAATTCAGAAGAATATGCTATTCTATAAAAAATGTGTTACAAGGGAAGTACCCAGATGGTCTGAAGAGGAGGATTTTGCTTTCAATGTGTAAGGTATTTTGAAAACCAGTCTTACATAATTAAGGTAACAAAACAAGTTTAGTGACCTTGCATAGTTTTAGATGACTGCTTAAATTACATTTTATGGTAGTTGATGTACTCAGTTTTTCAAGACTGGAAATTCTCTTAATTAAATCTGTTTCAGATCCTTAAATAAAAATAGAAATTTCTATATGTAATTTGTAAACTATTTAAATGTTTGATGTGTTTCATTTAGACCTTACCTTCACCAGATCTTTATGAAAACTTCAGAGCTCCTTCCGTCCCTAGAAACAGACAAATCTGAAGAAGAAAATTTCTTCTTTACAATATTTATAGTTACTGGTAGTTGTCTGATGGCAGAGGTTGGAAGAGGGCAGTCAGGTCTTCTGGAGCTGGAGGTAGCTGTGAGCTGCCTGATCTGTATGACTGAACTGGGGTCCTCTGGAAGAAGTGCTCTTAACTAAGCCATCTCTCAGCCCTGAGTTAGCTGTTCTTATGGCTGTCTGCTGTTAGCAGTGTAAATGAGCTTTCTAATTAAACCTCTGAACCTGACTGGAAAGGCCTTCAGTATGTAGTCCCACAATCCTTAATGTGTTAGTAAATACAGAGCCTTTTCTGAACTGGCCCTGTCTGTATCTTCCTTTCAATGGATGGTGTGCTTCCAGGACCAACAGACATTGCAGAGTACACACACCTAACATCCTGGAGAGCAGAAATACTGCCTACAATGTACACAGAGATTAAGTAATCAAAAATTCAGTAAAATACTTCTAAATGTTATCAGTTACATTCTGATAAAGAGGTAAAATTCCAAGTACTGTAAAAGGAATCAAAGATACTGAAGTGGAGACTGAGTGGTAGGGACAGCTGCTGCTTGGGGTAGTAACATTTGAAGGGAGATGAGGAGCTGGAGTTAACCTTTGAAGCAGGGGAGCAACCTAGTATAGGTCCTGGGGCTGCAGGGATTTGGAGTGTCCAGGGAGCCAGGAGAGTGTCACTGAAGTGAAGTGATGGACCAAGGAAGCAGGCAGGCGGGTCAGCGAGGAATGTGCATTTAAGAGTACCGAGGAGCCCGGCAATGGTGGCACACGCCTTTAATCCCAGCACTTGGGAGGCAGAGGCAGGTGGATTTCTGAGTTCGAGGCCAGCTTGATCTACAGAGTGAGTTCCAGGATAGCCAGGGCTATACAGAGAAACCCTGTCTCAAAAAACCAAACCAAACCAAACCAAAACAAAAAAGAGTACTAAGGAAACTCAAAAAGGTTTACTTACCAGGATAACAATCCACTGACTTTTAAAGGTCGCTTTAGGTGTTTGGAGACTTGATTATTTGTTGTAATCTGTGTTAGCTAATTATGATTTGGGTTAAAGAGCTGGCAGTGAAGATGAAGACAAGTAGATGGATTTGAGGTATATTTTGGATAACAGATCTTGCTGATGGGTTAGATATGAGAGGTTGGGAAAGGGAGGTGTAGGATTTCTGGCTAGAATGACTGTGGGCTGTGTTGCCACTTGTCAAGATGAAGAAGACTGGAGGAGGTGTGATGAGCTAGGATGGCAACAAAATTTAGAGCTCTGATGTGCCTGTGTTGAGATATCTATGAAGTCGGAGGCAGAAAGAAAACCAGAGGTATACAGTGACAGAAGCTAGATGGGGGCAAGCTGTGCATGCTTGCTTGAGTTGGAGAGAGCTGGAGAGAAGGAAGAGTAACATTAGAAGTGGGAAGATGGCAGGCCGGGTTCTTGAATTCTCAAGGGAGAAAAGTTAATGTGCAAGCTTGATGGAGGGAATATAAAGTAGTTTTGGCTTTGGTGGTTTTGCTGTCCTTTCTGAAAGGTGAGGTGAAACCCTGGGTAAATGCATGTATATTGTATATGGCAGGTCAGAGGTTTAGAAATGGGTCCAACATCTGAGGAGGGAGAAAGAAGAACTGCTAACAACTGCTTGCTGTTGGCTCCTGATTGCTGTTCAGGGAGATCCTAGGGAAGTACTAAAGCAATGGAATGATGCCCTTTGGTTCTTAAATGTAAGCTTTTTTGTTGACACTTTACATAAGTACAAATAGAAAGGTACTCAAATCATGTGTAGGCCTTGAGTTTTCATAAAGTGAACCCCCTATTGTAACCAGTCCCCTAGGTTAAGAACATCACCAGAACAAGAAACCCTCTTTCCTCATCTTAATTACCACTCCCCACAGGAGGCACCTCTTGCCTTTGAGTGCCACAGATGGAATGTACTTGTTTCTGAGCTTTCTATGAATGGATTAATGCTGCATGCGATTCTTCCCATCTGTTTTGATTCTTGTGGAGTTTGTTCCTGACAAGGTCAGTCATGACGTTGTATCCCAATACTTATGCATGGGGTGTGTGTGTGTGTGTGTGTGTGTGTGTGTGTGTGTGTGTGTGTGTGTGTGTGTGTGTGTGTGTGTGTGTGTGTGTGTGTGTGTGTGTACGAGCGCGCGTGCGCTCTCTCTTTCTCTCTCTCTCTCCCTCTCTCTCCCTCTCTCTCCCTCTCTCTTTCCCTCTCTCTCCCTCTTTCTCTCTCTCTTTCTCTCCCTCTCTCTCCTTCCCTCTCTCTCTCTCTCTCTCTCTCTCTCTCTCTCACACACACACACACACACTTTGCTGTAAGTCAACTGAAACTGCAGTTTGAGTAATGCTGATGAAGTTTGACCAAATGATTCTGTTTGGCAAAGATTTTTCATTTGTTCAACATATTGAACTTATTTGTATTTTTATTTGTACATTTTTGTTTTGAACAGAGATTTTATTACATGAACCAGAAGTAGAAAAAACAATCTGTATTTATAAACAGAGACTGCCAATGAGAAATTCCTTTCTTGCTTTCCCCTCTTCTCTTTCCTTTTTGGTTTTCTGTGAGAGGTTCTCACTCCCTAGCTGGAACTCCTGGAACTGGAGTTATAGGCAGTTGTGAGATGCCATGTAGGTGCTGGGAACCAAACCTGGGTCCGTTGTAGGAGCAGTAAGTGATCTTAAGTACCAGGCCAACTCTTCAACTCCCAGTTTATAGAAGGCTTTCTCACTTACAACCTTTACTTATTTTCAAATTATGTACTGTGTGTGGATTTATGCATGACTTTGCGTGCCCTCAGAAGCCAGAGGAAGACGTTGGATCTCTTGTAGCTGGAGTTACGGGCTGTTGTGTGCTGCCTAGTGTGGGTACTGGGAGCTTCAGATCCTCTGCAAGAACTGAAATGCTCTTAACTACTGAGCCATCTCTCCAGCTCTAGCCATACATTTTTTTAATTTAATTTTTTATGTGACAGAAATGGGCATTTTCCCTTTAGATGATTGATATCCGTTAGTAATTGTTGAGCAGCCATATCAAAACTTATAAGTTGTGGTTATAAATTTTGATATCATATAACTTGACTGTTATTTGTGTTTGTGGGTTCATTTGCCCCATGTCCTGTGCTGATTCTATTCTGTACCTTTCCTCCCTCGGCTTATTATTATTATTGTTGCTATTTTGTGGCACTGGGGATCAAGTCTAGAGCCTAAGACATGCGAGATAAGTGCCTTACCCTTAAGCTATGTCCCCAGATACCTGGCATTTTAGCAGTTGATTTTTACATGTATAATATATGATAGTCTTATGCACCACATTACCACATTTAAACCACTTTCGTAAGGAAGAGCAGTTTTCAGGTTATGCCTGTCTGTCTATACATGGAATTGTGGGCAGTTGTGTTCATATACCTTTGCCAACATGTGAATCAGAAGAAAGACCCTTGGTAGAAAATGTGCTGGATCACAGAGACACATCACTTACTATTGTGGTGTAACTGCTTAATTATGAGAGCCTTTTACATTAAGTATTTCCCAAGGATACTTCCCCACATTTTTGCCAAGAGTTAAGACTAAAAATCTTTGAAAACAAATTTGTATATGTCACTTCCTTACTTTTTTGAACTTTCCCTTTGGTTGAAAAAGTTTTGTATATAGTGTAAAATTCACAAGGTTTTTGTGTTTTTGTGTGGTTGTGAGACAGGGTCTGGCTGTGTAGCCCAGATTGGAATTCACTGTGTGGTCCTGGCTGGCTAACATACAGCATCCCCCTGTGTCTGCCACCCAAGCACGGAGACTGCAGGTGTGAGCCACTATGCCTAGTTCTGCAAGATTCTTGTTTTGTTGTGTTAGGGCCTCGACTGCCAGGTAAATGTTCTGTCAGAAGCTGACTCCTAGCCCTCTCAGGGTTAGTTTTTAGTATTTGGTGTTTTGCCTGCATGTACCAGATGCTTGCCTAGTGCCTGAGACCATAAGAGGGCATGGTATCCTCTGGAACTGGAGTTTTAGACAGATGTGGGCTGCTGTGTAGGTGCTGGGGACTTAACCCAGCTCAGGAATAACAGCTAGGGTGCTCTTAACCCTGGGCCAGTTCTCTACAAGTTTTTAAAGAAGGACAACTCCCTTCTTGCTTTTCAGGGACAGCGGGCTAGCTGACTATTTTTATGCTTATCTCTTGACTGTTGGTTTCCTGCTGTGGATGGACCTCCCCCCTGCTACACTTACTCTTCTCAGGTCTGTGTGTGCCTCAGCCTGTCTAGACAGTTAGCTTATGATTGGATCAACATAGTAAAAGATGGTGTTACTGTTTCCCTCATACTATCTAAGTTCTATTTCTTACAGCTAGTACTCTTTTTGTTTTACATTTTACTTTGTTTTCAGTGCTTTGCTGTAGCTGTACCCGTATCCCTTGCTACTTTTCTAAATGTTCAAGTCACTTGTAGGCAGTGGGTAGGTCATTGCGTTCCTTAGCCGAAGTTGTCCTTCTGAGAGCTCTCTTTACTGCACTGAACTTATTTTAGCTCTGTTTACTGCAGTCCCTGTTCCTTCTTGCTTCATTCCCTCAACTTTGAAGCGCTTGTCTAGTTTCCCTGAGAGAACACATATAGAGGAGGTAGTATTTCAAAACCTTGCATCACTACTTTGCTCTCAACATAGTTTGATTTGAATAGATGAGTCTCAGGATAATTATTTTCTTCAAGAATTTAAAAGCAATACCATATTGCTTTGAGGTTGGATATTGCTGTTCAGAAATGCAGTGCTTCTGTGCTTTCCACTTACCCATCCAAGAAATGTTTATTGAGGTCATGCTGTGTGTACCAAGTATTGCTTTAAGTATTTGAGGTACATCATTGAACTAGACAAATTTCACCTTCCAAGTAAGGGTGAATGGTCCTGGAGCAATAAACATAAGTATATTGTATAGTATGTAGAAAGTAATAACAGTCTAAGGAATAGATACTAAAGAGGACTGGGAAGTAAGGAAAGAAGAGGTTTAAGACAGTTAAAGGTTTTAGGAGTGCACAGAAGAGGGGCTAGCAGTCAGCTTTTTTTTT
>NW_022196905.1:225059413-225076669 GCF_008632895.1 Mastomys coucha | reverse complement strand
ATTACATTTTAATGTGTGTATGATGTGTATGGGGTATGTTCACATGTTCTCGTGGCATGACAATGTGTATGGAAGTTAGAAGACAGACATCCTGCAGAAATTGTTTTTTTTCTAGAACTATGTATAAGCATTGGTGTTTGACTACATGTATGCTGTGTGAGGATATTGGATCCCCTAGAATTACAGACAGTTGTGAGCTGCCATGTAGGTACCACCTGGGTCCTCTGGAAGAGCAGCGAGTGCAAGTGCTCTTAACCACTGAGCCATTTCTCCAGCTCCCTTGAGTGAGGAGGTTCTTACTGTGTCATCTCTCAGGTTGTAGACATGCTCCACCATGCTCAGATTAAGGTTACAATTCAAAATAGTAACAGGGTTGGTCTCATTGAGGAAGTAATGTATGTACAAAGATTTGAAGAAAGTCAAGTTAGCCATGTGGACATCTAGGAGAAAAGTGTTTGAAGACAAGGCCCAATAGAATAACCTAGCTTTGTCATGGCAGAGTAAGGAGAAAGAAGAGATTGATATAGAATATTGAAGACATATCATCATATTGGCCATTTATAAGACTTTAGTTTTTATTCTTGTATGAACAGCCAGGGGAGGGCGTGGAGCAAAGGAATGAGATAATGTGATATAAATTTGAATTGGACTAAGCTTGCTGTCCTTAGAACATATTAGTGGGTAAATGTGAGAGACAAATATGGAAAGAGAGGAAGATTAAATTAGGAAGATATTGTAATCAATATTCTAGGTGAGAAAATGCCATCTTCGGCCAGATGTAAAGATGTTGAGGAATGGTTAGATTCATATGTGTTTTGTTTTTTTTTTAAAGGAGGGACAGTAAGATTGTTTGTGTGCTGAAATTACAGACAGATTTTGTTGTTGTTTTTTGTTTTAATTTGGGCTAGAGAAACTTTTTAAAAATAATTTTCTTTTTTAAAAATTATAATTAATATAATTTTTCCCTTTTCCTCCCTCAGTTCTCCCATGCACCCCTGACTTGCTCTCAAAATCACGGCCTTTTTTTCTTTGTTATGTGTATTAAATAATACATAAATAAAACATACTCAGTTTGTATAATGCTAACTATCTATATTATGTGATATCAGAGTTGACCTGGGGACAAGCAGTCCTTCTCCTCTCAGCCTTCCCCCATTTGCTTTCTGTAGGATTGAAGCTTCCTGTGAATGTTCCCATCTCATGTCAAGAGGTCCATTAGTGGTGTAATTGTTTAGGTAGCTTTGTTTATGAGAAAGACATCATGAGTTTAGTTTTTAACATTTCTAGGAGACTGTCTCACAGCAAACTGACAAACTTCTGTTTTTCTCTATGTTTCTTGTTTTTTTTTTTTTTGTTTGTTTGTTTTGTTTTGTGAAAGGGTTTCTTTGTGTAATAGCCCTAAGCTGTCCTGGAACTCACTTTGTAATCCAGACTGGCCTTTGAACTCACAGAAATCCACCCACCTCTTCCTCCCAAGTGCTGGGATTAAAAATGTGCCACTAATCCCAGATTCTCTGTCTCTTAACAGCCTTTTCACTTTTTCTTCCCTCTTACACAGTGATCCCTCTGAGCTTAACCCTTAGGTGCAGGAATTTTGTTGTAAATGTGTCAGTTGGGACTGGGTACCATACAGTCTCTTGTTCTCTGCATTTTGATTGGTTTGTTTTTTGTAATGGTTTGTTACAAAGAGAATTTCTTTTGATGAGGAGGTAAGAACATTTACCTGTGTATATAAGGATAAATATTTAGAATGTGATTAGGAATTATGTTGGTGTAGTAAAGTGGTGGTTGTAGGTTTTTCTCCAAGATCCATGACTTCACTAGCCCTCGGTAATTGGCTAGGTTTCCAGTACCAGACAAGGTTTCCTTCTTGTTGGGTAGACTTCATGTCCAATTAGAAAGCTATTGGTTACCACCCAGGTAGTCAGCCATGCCATGCACTCTTGTGGTCACTGTGGCTCATAGGTGTCGTAGCTGGGTAGGGGATGCTTTTATCCTTTGGAAGCTTGCATGGCACCTTATGGGACCATGAAAGCTCGTTCTCAGGAGACTTTCAGGTTAGATCCAGTTCAAAGTTTCTGGGTCCTGTGTCCAAAGTACATAGTATCTTCAACAGTAGGAACTTACTTTCTGCCTCTGGGAGGCAGCTGAGGGCAATTGCGATAAATAACGTGTAATGTTTTGAGAGTCTGTTGAATAGCCCTGACCAGCAACTCAGAATAAGGTTTCTTTTGCATGCTGTTGGATTTTTTTGTTAGCTACACTATGGCTCTTGTAGGGAAGCATTGTCAACCCAGAAGGAAAGTGTTCATTTAAACTATATATGTATATTTTATACATAGATTTATATGTATGTGTGTAGTTTTGGGTAGATAGATAGTAAATGATTCCTTACGCCTTTTTCAGACAGCCTTCCTGTTATTCTGCCCTCCTTCTGTAGTTTATCTCCCTCTTCCCAAGTTCCCTCCCTGCCCCCCCTCCCATTTCCCCATCTCTTCCACCAGTTCCTTGTAATCTGCTATTCCCCTCTGTTGCTGTTCCTCCCTCTCCATAGTTCCCTTTATTTTCCTGGTTTCTGAGGTTACTCCAGGTTTTATTTATATGCACATCTGAAGACTTGAACCTGGGATCCTCAGATGAGAGAGAGTGAGCTTGCAATGTTTGTTGTCTTTCTGGGTCTGGGTTACTTCCTTCCATATGATCTTTTCTTTCTTTTTTGGGAGGGGTGGTAGTGGTAGTGGTGGTTTTGAGACAGGGTTTCTCTGTGTAGCCCTGGCTGTCCTGGAACTCACTCTGTAGATCAGGTTGGCCTTGAACTTAAAAATCCACCTGCCTCTGCCTCCCAAGTGCTGGGATTAAAGGAGTGTGCCACCACCGCCCAGCAATATGATCTTTTCTAATCCATCCATTTACCTGGATACATTCTGGTGAAGGCTGTACCTAGATTTACAAATTTAAGCTCTTGGAAAATTTTAAAGAATCATCCAAGTTACCAGAGTAAGAAAAGTGGCTGTGGGCAACTCTGAAGTGCAGGCGTTTAGAGAGAAAATGTTCAAGACAGGGTTTCTCTGTATAGCCTTGGCTGTCCTGGAACACACTCTGTAGACCAGGCTGGCCTCGAACTCAGAAATCCACCTGGCTTTGCCTCCCAAGTACTGGGATTAAAGGTGGGTGCCACCACTGCCCAGCTCTTTTCTTTTTCTTTAAAGATTTATTTATTTAATATATTTGAGTACACTATAGCTGTCTTCAGACAGATCAGAAGAGGGCATTTGATCTCATTACAGATGGTTGTGAGCCACCATGTGTTGCTGGGAATTGAACTCAGTACCTCTGTTAAGAACAGTCAGTGCTCTTAACTGTTGAGTTATCTCTCCTGCCACGAAAGCCTGTTTCAAAAACAAAATGAACACAAAGTTTTATTCAGAGAGCTAAATGTCTGTGCCAGTTTACCTCATTGAACTCAGAGAAATGTTTCAAATTCAAATCCAATTTCTTTGGATTTGGGGATATTTGCATAGACTTTATGAGTAATGGCCCAAAATTAAAAAAAAACATTTAAGCTGGGCAGTTGGTGGCATACCCCCTTAATCCCAGCACTTGGGAGGCAGAGGCAGGTGGATATCTGAGTTCGAGGCCAGCCTGGTCTATAGAGTGAGCTCCAGGACAGCCAGGGATACACAGAGAAACCCTGTCTCGAAAAACCAAAACCAAACCAAACAAAACCAAAACATTTAAGTGTCATATCATTTTAGATTTCAGATTTACTGATGCTTTGGGTGTGTAAAAATAAAAAGTCCTACAATCAGCCTGTTGAGGGGTAAAGAATGCCTAAAATCAATATATATTGTATTTCATTTGTATCACTAAATAACAGAATACAGTGCAGAGCTTACCTAGGCTAAGTGGAAGAAGAGGCAAGATCTTCAAATATTGAGAGTTAGTTGTTTAACCTTTTTTAAAGCTTTTTTGAGATACTGTGGATGTAATAGAAAAGGTGTACCACATTTATTTTTCCTGGTAAATGGGAAAGGGCAACATTTATTATTATATTTCTGTATATCTATCATTTATCTGTGATCAACTGTCCCAAGAATACATGGAAAATTCCAGAGAGAATACATACATTTCAAATTTATTTGATGGAATCACTGTCCTTCTTGAGTCATAAGTCACCCTTGTCTAGTTTGTCCATGCTGTATGTGCTTGCTGCCTACCTAGTAGTCAGTCAGTAGCCACCCAAGTTATTATGCCATCCACCATAAGATAGACTGTCCTGGCATTGTAGTGAGAGTCTGAATAATCCTTGTTTTACTTAAAAAGGGGGCCAGAGAGAGAGTTCAGCAGTTAAGAGCATTGGCTTCTCTTCCACCAGTTCCAGGGTATTTAAAGCTCTCTTCTGGCTTCCACAGACACCAACCACACATGGTGCATGGATGTACATACAAGCAAAAATATACACGTAGAATTTTAAGAGAAAGAAAATTTAAACAAGTAGTTCAGAGATGTAAGAGTATTAATACTAGCAATTAAGATCTAAGAGTAGGTAGAAACTTTCTTTAAGTGAAAAGGTCAAGTTCTTGATTTAATAGGGAAGAAAAGTTCTCAGAGAACACATGGAGTAAATTATTGGTAATTGGTAGTCTAAATGTGCCTAATTTTAAATTAAACTTTGTCATCTCCAAACCACAGTATGTATAGGGTGTAATACTATCCACAATTCCTGGCATCAACTGTGGGTCTTAGACTTGTTTATGAATAAAGAAGGAAAAATGTTGTATTGGAATACAACAAAGTGTTTTGTTCAGGGGATGATAATACTTCATTTTTGACATTACAGTAGGCAAGTTGTGTGTGCTGTTTAGTCGAAGAGACTGCAGTGAAGTCTGAGATTTGCAGGGTTCCATGTAGTTTGATAACCCAGTTCTGGCAGTCATTTAGTTATTCTTGGATTTGGTGTTCTGACAAGAGAATATACTGAGCTAATAATGACAGATCACTTTTCCTTTGGCTGAAGAAAGACAGTAGGAGAAGGTTTAGAGGATTAACGATGATGATGTAACATTCAGAAGGCTTGCTTCTGTCTGCAGTGCAACTTCTCTTTGGTTGGTTGGGTTTTGTTGTTTTTGAGACAGGGACTCTGTAGCTCTAGCTAGCTGAGAACTCTGAGACTCTGCCTCTGTCTGTTGGGATTAAAGGCACACTTTATCATGCCTGGTTTACAGTGCCCTCTTGATGTTTCAAAGGGATTCCTTCAAAACCCTCCCTGTCTTTGTCCTTTTCTCCTATCCCTCTACCCCAGGAGAGGGCAACTGCTTTTTTTACCTCGAGGAAAAAGGAGAATTGCTGTTTTCTTCGCCCTCTTCAGGCTGACTATATGCATACTCTTTGTTCTGTTGGTACAGAGGAAATTCCTTTATTATCTGAGGCACAGCACCTTGGGCACCGACAGACGGGGGTGTGCACTGCAGCAAGCACGGTGTTGCCACAGAGCTACTGCCTGGTTTTGTTTGTTTGTTTGTTTTGTTGTTTTTTTTCAAGACAGGGTTTCTCTGTGTAGCCCTGGCTGTCCTGGAACTCAGAAACCCGCCTGCCTTTGCCTCCCAAGTGCTGGGATTAAAGGTGCGCGCCACCACCGCCCGGTGTTTTTTGTTTTTGGTTTTTTTTTAAGGTTTTGAGATAGGATCTCACTAAGTTGTCCAGTCTGGCCTTGAATTCTCTTTTACTTGTCCCCAGCATCTCATGTAGCTGGGATTACTGGCCAGACCCACCAGGCCAGTTATTTTTTCTGACAGACTGGTTCTCCTTTGAATTACAAATCTCCCTTCTCCTTATTAAGGATGTTTTTGGGATCTCCTTCCCTGTTTTGTTTTCTGGACTCTTTAATGCTTGCTGTGTTCTGGTATCTTCTACTTAAAGACAGAAGAGTGAAAAGTCTATAAGCCTTCCAACCTCCACCCACTGTTCTCTTTAAGAGTGGTGCTTCTCTTTAAGCGCCACTCTGAAGCCACACCTCCTTCATCCTTCTGGGTGACTCTTATCAAGTTGAATCCAAGGCTGCTTTTGCAGAAGTCTCCTCTGGGTGGTCTGGATCATGGCTGTGCTGTTACTATTTCTTTACCATATGATTACTACCTTGCTAAAGCAACTAGGGGAAAACACATATCAAGCTTTCCAGCCAGCAACAGTTGGGTGTCCTGTAATTCAGTTCTATACTCTCTCCTGGAAGTTTGACCCTGCCGGCTACGCTCTGGGTCTGGAGGTTGAGATCACTCAAAAATTGTAGTTTACACATCTGATCAACACTGTGCTGTGGCTGGATATAGAATAGGCTTTACAAGACTTCTCTCTCTGGTTTAATAGCTAGGGGTGGCTCACAGAACTCTGGGACTTATTTGCTGATGTCCATTTGCTATAAATGATATTATAAAAGAAACAAATAAAACAAGTTAGAAGGGCTTGTCTTCCTCGTGTGTATACCTTCCAGACCCTTCAACATACCCCTCTTTCTGGAAACTAAGTCTTTCACAGTCAACCCTATCTTTAGCCAGCCAAGAAGCTCCCCTCTTTGAAAGGTCAAGCTTTTGAGTGACCGAGCTGTATTCTTGGCCACCAGCTGTCTTCTACCTAACCTATTAACACCCAGCTTTCAGCCATTCATTAGCATGCAAAAATTTCAGGGATTTTAGCACTACACTCTTCGCTCTCCAAAGTGCTGATTAGGGCTTGTATCTCTGTGTTGGGCTTAGACTTCTATTTCTTGTTAATCATTTGATTACTTACTTCAGTAGTAGTTTTCTTAAAGGTTCCTTCCATCACTTTTGCTTGAGGTTTTGCATAGTTAAATATATCTGCTTATTATTACTTTAATACTTTTTGAAAAAATGGGAATAATGAGTTCCTTGAAGAATTTAAGGAAGATAATTTATCCTAACAATGATGTACATTTGAGTTTTTATATGTCTTTTACTTTGGCTTCTCTGGTACTGTCTTCTGTTAATAACTTGATGTTTCCCTTTCAGTTTTTATACTTGGTTATGGCCTCCATGTTACAGCTTCCATGTGAACAGAAGTACTGGAGTACTTAGAGGAGTTTGTGAGAAATACAGATGGCCTAGTGATAGAGCACTTATTTCTCTGGAATACTTGAGGGTCCTGTGTTAGTAGACTCAGAGTTATAGCATAGACCCCATTAAGCAAGACTTGTTCACTCATCCTCAGTAAATGAATGAAGAGAGCCAACTTAGTAATGATAAACAGAGGAGGGAATTTGTTCACTGTAGCCACTTTGGGAAGAGGGACAACAATAACTGACACCTCTCTCCAACTAGAATTTAAAGGGAGGGGGAGAGATATACTTAATTAAGCACCGTGGCCAAGGTATCGCCCTAACATTGTAGTCCCTGTCTTCCCTGCGAGGTCATTTGACAAATTGTAAACTTCTTTTGGAGACAAGATCCTCCTCTTGTCCCTTAGTGCTTGAGGCAATTCATTTCTTGGGAACAGTTTCAGTTAAGAGAGAGGCAAGGCTGGTTGGGGTACACTCGGACCAGATCTTCAGCAGTACAACATACGAAACCAGCCTTCTCTCCAGCCCAAGATTTTTTTTATTTTTTTAAACTTTTTTAAAGATCCAGAGTTGAATCCAGTCAGGCAGTTCTTTAAAAACAAGAGTTGAGTCCAGCTAGGCAGTGGTGGCAGACACCTTTAAAGGTAGGAGCATCTCTGAGAAACCCTGTTTTGAAAACAAACATATAAAACAATTGAATCTAAGTTACATATACAGTATATTCTAAACAATAGTTGAATCACATACATAGTAAGTTGTAGCAGATACATTGAGATAAAAAGATGCTTTAGAGTGGGAAGTGGAGGAAGTGTAGAGCAGAGCAAGTTTAGATGTAAGCCATTGGGGGGGGGGCGGGGATCATTTATTTGTGCTGTGGCAGTTGGAAATTAAGTATGCCAATTTTTACCATTTGATCTGTATGGAGACCAAGTTGTTTATAGTTTGAGAAGGAGGCAGAGAGGAAAAACAAACAAACAAAAACAATCCCGAAACCCCACTGGAGGAATTTTCTGTCAGCTCCAAGAACTGCTAGCTCACAGTGGCCTTGATGGACTTGGGCTTAGAGAAGCTGCTAGAGTTCTGCTCAAGGGAGGAGCCTACAGGCAGGTTTAAGAAAGAATAGGCAGCTGAGGGGAGAGGAAACTCCAGGGGGCATCTGGGAGGAGCAGCTGCAGAGAGCTTTGTGGGCCTGCAGTTCCTAGAGGGAAGCAAGAGAAGGCTAACTTGAGCTGAGGAGGATGGAGTGTCTTTGTAACAAGAATTTCTATCCAGGGTGAACCCAAACTGAATGGTAACTCGGCAGAGAAAAAACTTCCAAATCCCAGAGGAAAAGTGTCCCTTCCCACATGACTGGGACCCATGTAGGGCCAGAGGAACTCCTGGCATAAAAATGGCATTTGTAGTAATAGTAGACAAAGCTGGAAGCTTGGGGTAACACTTATCCAGTAGAGAGATAAGAGCAGGGAAATAGTAAATGTCCTGGTAGAGAAACTCAGACACGAGCATGGCAGGAGCCATTAGAGCATAGCAGGGGGAGGAATGGTTAGAATATGTGCAGCTGAGTAGCTGTAGAATTTGGGATCAAATCTGATAGATAGCAGGAGCCAGCAGAAACAAATGATCCAGACACATCCTAGGAGACTCCTATCAGCAGCTTGGTTCAAAAAGGATGAGTTCCTAGGAAGAGAGCTCATATATGCTTTTATATGAATGAAAAAAATAAAAAAGAGGGAGCAAAGGGGTAAGAGGCTAGGTGGAGAAGCAGGAGTAAGAGAGAGAGGAGGGGGCAAGCAGCCCTTTTTATAGGGCCAGGCCTTCCTGGCTGTTGCCAGGTAACCATGGGGAGGAGCATACCTGGGAAATTAAGGGACTTCTTGTTGATTGGAGAAACTCCTTATCAATCAATATGCAGGCGTGTGTTTGTGAGCTTCCGCAGTGTGGTAGCAGGAAATGTGGAACTGAGTGGACTCATTTGACTGTGTCAAGTCTAACAGGCCGGGCCTCTGGCAGATAGGGGCAGGGACCCACTGAGAACCAAGAGCAGAGGGGGAAAGGCAGCAAGTGAAAAGTAAAGGACAGTTAGACAAGCATAACATGACTCCAACCAGTGCTGAGGCTGAAAGGCTTTAATTTTTCCAGCCAGCTTTTCTACCAATCTAGGTACTGACAGAGAATAGAGACAGTTCTTAGACCAAAGACAAAGTGATTAAACAAGGCAAAGAATAGAGATCACACCAGGTAGTAATCAAACAACACAATAAACAAAGCCCCCAAGTCACTGGGTCTGGGGGCTTTACCAGCATTACCAAAACAAAAGGGAAGTCACACATTCCTTGGCTGTGTGACCTTGATTCTTGTATTAGCCCAAATGTGAGTATTCTTATCTGAGCCTACTTTCTTGAGCCCAGTGACAAGTACTTGCCAAATCTCTATAAGCGGTACCAAAAGCTCTCTACATTGGCAGGGGGTGAAAAAGGCTGTAAGTAGAGTCTCCAGCTGTCAGGTGAACTGGTTGAATTAGTCTGCAGTGGGTTGCAAATAAGCCCTGGTGCTGCTGAGCCAGAGAGCAGCCGTCCTGGAATTTTCAACCACATGAAAGAAACTGTCTCTAAGAGGGGAATCTCACCCAAAGGGAAAAGTTTTAAAACAAGAGTCAGTGAAAAACTGAATGCCTCCCATTCTCAAGGGCATCACAGGGGTAGCTCTGAGTTCAAGAACTCTCCCCTGGGGCCATGGAGATAGGAAAGAATGGGGGCTTACCGGATGTTGGGCTAGTGAGCATGGATCTCTTGTGGCAGCTAAGATGGGATGCAAACCTGCAGAGTTTCAAGATCTGAGTCACAAGGCATCAATGTTGTGATCATAAAAAGAGAAAGAGCTAAAAGAATATGTTCTGCGAGGTGTGGGGGAAGGGAGTGCCTTGGCGGGCCCATGCTGAGGCATTCCTTCCCCCTGAGGAATCAGAAACACAGGCTGGTATAGTGTAGAATAGATTATTTAGGGCATGGGGAGGAGAGTTAAGAGGGTAGCAGAGGTAGAGAAAGGCAGGGAGAAGGAGAGAGTAGAGAAGTAGGGGCCACCTATGACCACGTGGGGGGGGGAAGGGAATGGGGAGAGGGGGAGCAAGGGGGCAAAGGGAGTAAGAGGCAAGGTGGAGAAGCTGCTGCAGTCTGATAACCGGAAATGTGCTGCCAGGGCTGCCAGGTATCTGTGGGGGTGGAGTTTATACAGAATGCTAACAATGACTGCTCCTAGATATGGTAGAGGAGGTTTGTTGCACATAGGAGGGAGAGCATAGCCAGAGGCAGGAACATCTAGGAGAATCCAGAGAGAACATAGTCCTGAGCCAGACCGGCCATGTGAGGGAAGGGTGAGCCAAAACCAAACAAACAAACAAATGGATCTGGTAATCAAAATGGCTGGATTAAATAGGAAAGGGGAGGATTTTAGGGTAGAGGGCAGGGTATGTGCATACACACACACACACACACACACACACACACACACACACGCAAAACACACATATTAACAAATGTATATAAGCAGGAGACATAGCTCAGTTGGTGTAGATATATAGTGCTTGCTTAGTTTTTCAAAAGGCATGGCACCACATAAAACTAGGTGTGGTGAACAATCTCAGTACTCATTGGGAAGTGGTGAAAGCTGGAAGATCAGAAGTTTAGGGTCATCTTCAGGCTCTGAGAGTTGAGTGGCAGTTTAGGATTAATGAATGAGCACTGCTTCAACAAACAGACAAAACACCTCCAAAAACCTAGCAGAGACTAAATACTCTGAAAATATTCAGACAAAATTAAAAGGTGTTAATACTATTTTTTTCTGTTTAGCTTTTTGCTAAAATGGGCTTGAGATGTACAATTTAGAAAGTCCAGGTTGTATTTCTGTTCTTAAAGATGTTTGAAGTAATCTAGTATTAAAGTAAGGTGAAAGTGATTGAACACGATAAAGGTGGGCAAGTGGATAGGGTTGAAGTTGCTGAAAGTGGATAAAACCCATTGTATTGGAGCCCTCACTGCCTGCCAGTTTTTGGTTGTATTGAAGGTTGTCCTAAGCATCATGTAATACCAGCTTAAACCTTTGAAGCTCCAGCTGACACTGTCCCAAGTGTGAGGTGCCCAGGACTTTTTGGGGCAAGGGTAATAAGGCTTGTTTAAAAACAAGGCAAGCTACTCTAGTTTAATGAGGCTAGTTAAGAAAGCTTTCCCAGAGTAGGATGAGGGTATAATCTCAATTTGGAGGTAGAAGTATGGTTTTATGTGTTCTGAGTGTGTTTACGATTCTCACTGCATTGGAAGGGGGCGTTTGAAATAGGCTGGCACACAAGCAACAGTTAGAATTGAGGAAAATGGTAGTTGAGGCCTGGAAGTATTGAGTTTGGGGAGAATGTTTTCACTTCATGCCATCTTGAGAATTCACAGGACAAAGATCTTGTCTGGCTGTGTACTTCCGTCCATCCCTGTATGTATGTATGTTTCCTACCCTGGAGCCTTAAGAAAGCACTGAGATCGTGACCTCCGGAAACATCCTACTAGACTTAATTGCTGCCAAGTGTACAGGCTTCATGTTGCTGGTGGCGCCAGGCAGAGCAGCAGCTCAGGTGGTCTGTGGGGTGGGGCTTAAGGCAAAGTCCGCCCTCTTGCTCAGCCCGGCCCCAGCCCCTGAGCCTGCTAGGTGTTGGAGCCTACGCAGTAGGACGCCAGAGCTGCCGGAGGAGTTGCGGAGGAGTTGCGGAGGAGTTGCGGGCCTTCTGTTAAGTTATTGGAGATCATTGGTTTAAGACCACACAGTTTAGAGTTCATGGGAGGTGTTGTCTCTCCTGAGGACAGGCCACCATTGAACTACTTTTAAGACTGAATGGAAGTGAGCAGCCTTCTGTGCTTAGGAGCCCAGGGCCCAGGAGGGGCTTCTGCAGGCTGGCCTTGGGGGTTGCAGGAACCTGAAGCCCCCATTCTCATGACCTGGAAGCCTGCATGCTTTCTGCATTCCTGGAAGGGAGTCCTGCTCACATGCTTGCCAACGGTTGGGACCAGGACCAGGAAGAGGAAAGGTACCAACATAAAAACAACTGTTTCTAAGACAGAAACTAGACCGTGTGAACCTGTGGATTCTGGTTTAGGCTGCACCCGCTTTGTCTGGCTCTGTGAGGTTGGCAGTGAAGGTTCAGTGGAGCTACAGCAACTCTGATTTAAATCAAGCTTCAGGTGTGTGACAACTTCTGCAGACTTGTCCTTGGTTTTTGCTGTAGGCCTGCTTCGTGGTTGAGGCTTGTGGCTCAAGATGGAGCTGCGTTCCACCTTTTTAACTTGGTAATGGTATAAGAGCTTTCTGTGCTCTAATACCTCTGACCACATTTTGTTGCTCATGATCAGTAGATATTAGTATGCTTTCTACAGTGTTTGGAAGGTAATAAAAATGTTGTAACATGAACCTGAACTCATGCTGATAGTCCTAGAGGTATTTTGCTAAGTCTAGGCACTGGTCTAGTGTTTTTCTCATGAACTTGGCTATATTGTATTTAAATATAAACTGGGGTCTTTGATGTGAACAGATCTGTTTTTGAAGGAATCACCTTTCAAATTACTGTGTTCCTTTAAGTGAGTGAGCAACACTTAACATGGTGGAATAAATGGGAAACCAGCCACTTTAGTAATGCCAAACCCATTGTTTCACAAGTGACCTAAAATGGATAAATCATCGGCATAAAGAATTTGCTCAGTTGGAAACTAGATCAGAGTGCTCTTCTTATCGTGATGCCTGGATCACAGGGCTTCAGATGGTGAGAGCTGAATAAACTTCTATTCTTATATACCATGAGAATGAGCCTTGTGATGGAGTTGGTTTTTTTTACACTGTGTGTTGGAGAGGAAACCCAAGGCCGCAGGCAAGCTAAACATTTGTTGGTACTTTTTTTTTGCCCTTTGAACTTGAGAGTATTGCTTTAGTAACTAAAGGAAAAAAATGTAAACCTCCACCAATGCTGCTCCTGGTTCCCTTAGTTTACAGTGTCTACTGTCTACTGCATTCTAGAATTCCAATTGTATTGACTTGTCTACGTTTGCACCAGAATGATTATAACTGGCAAAAAGTGCTATATTTAGTGTAGTCTCAGGGAGTGCACTGTTAAGACATTGATTGATCTTTTGTCAATTTCTGAGACAAATTGTGGCCTGCTGTATCCCACAGAGGCAAAGTCTTGGGGAAAGGAGCTTATTGTGCGTGACTAGCTGGTCCTTTCTCCAAACGACTCAAGTCCTGTGAATAGTTACAGTGAAAGCTGCAGCCACATAAGGGAACACACATGGGTTCAGGGAATTCTTTGCTCATCCCCACCCAGCGTTTGGTGTTCTGTGGTGTTCTCTCCACTTCTCTGTGTAGTCCTGGCAATCTGGCCTCAAACTCAGAAATCCATTTGCTTCTGCCTCGCAAATGTTGGGAGTTAAAGGTGTGTGAGACCCTGCCCAGCTGTATTTAAGTTCTTAATACAGTTTTGTAGTTCTTTATTGTTCCAGATCTTTTTTGAAACTGGGTCTTACTATGCAGCCCTGCCTGGCTTGAAACTATGTATTCAGACCAGGCTAACCTCGAACTCCCTGATCCCCACCTGTCTGTGCATCTAGAGTGCAGGGGTTAAAGGTGTGGCCACAATGCCTGGTGCGATTCTTATTCTGTGTAGTCTACCCAGAGATTTCCAGTGCTTTTAAGAACAGAAAGGTATTTTAAACATGCTATAGAACATTTTGGAAAGGTGATTTACTCATTATATAACTCCAAAAAAATTAACGTTAGCATGTAATTTTTATTTTATCTGTATATGGTTTCAAAACTATATTTATTTAACTTTATTCTTTTGTTCATGATAAATTTTGTGGTATGTTTTACAAGTATTTTTGACATGTATACATACATATTTATAAATGTGTTATATTTGTAACTTTTCCTCCTGCTTCCTTTTATTTTCTTGTTTTTCTTTACAGAGATGAGCCGTCAGACTGCTACAGCATTACCCACTGGCACCTCAAAGTGTCCACCATCCCAGAGGGTACCTGCCTTAACTGGCACAACTGCATCCAACAATGACTTGGCGAGTCTTTTTGAGTGTCCGGTCTGCTTTGACTATGTGTTGCCACCTATTCTTCAGTGTCAGAGTGGCCATCTTGTTTGTAGCAACTGTCGCCCCAAACTTACATGTTGTCCCACCTGCCGGGGCCCATTGGGATCCATTCGTAACTTGGCTATGGAGAAAGTGGCCAACTCAGTACTCTTCCCTTGTAAATATGCCTCTTCTGGATGTGAAATAACTCTGCCGCACACCGAAAAGGCAGAGCACGAGGAGCTCTGTGAGTTCAGGCCTTACTCCTGCCCCTGCCCTGGTGCTTCCTGTAAGTGGCAAGGCTCCCTGGATGCTGTCATGCCCCACCTGATGCATCAGCACAAGTCCATTACCACCCTGCAAGGAGAAGATATAGTTTTCCTTGCTACAGACATTAACCTTCCTGGTGCTGTTGACTGGGTGATGATGCAGTCTTGTTTTGGTTTTCATTTCATGTTAGTCTTGGAGAAACAAGAAAAATACGATGGTCATCAGCAGTTCTTTGCAATTGTACAGCTGATAGGAACACGCAAGCAAGCTGAAAATTTTGCATATCGACTTGAGCTAAATGGTCATAGGCGGCGATTGACTTGGGAAGCGACTCCTCGATCTATTCATGAGGGAATTGCAACAGCCATTATGAATAGTGACTGCCTAGTGTTTGACACCAGCATTGCACAGCTTTTTGCAGAAAATGGCAATTTAGGCATCAATGTAACTATTTCCATGTGTTGAAACGGCAATCAAATATTTCTGGCCAGTGTTTAAAATTTGCATTTGATTTCACAGAGAATAAGGCACCCATCTGCTTGCCAACCTAATTAAAACTTTCCTGGTAGGTACAAGCCACCTGCCAGGTAAATGAAAAGAAAAGCTGTTAATACAGGAAACAGTTGCATGTAGTAACACTAATATATTTAAAAATAATTCAACAGTAAACCACTGAAAAAATATATATACCCAAGATGGGCATCTTTTGTATTAAGAAACGAAACATTGTAAAATATTTCTGAACTTTGTGTTTGTTGTAGATTGATTGTATTGTTGACAATTTTTCGGGGGTGTGTGTCTGTGCACGCATGCGTGCACTTGTGTGGTTGGTTTTCCTTTAACAGACAAGCCATCTGCGTGGTCATGGACCACTGCTTTCCCCTTGTGAGTCAACATATAGTGCTGCTGTGGTTTTGTTTTTTGTTTTGTTTCTGTTTTCTTTTGGTGTGTGTGTGTATTTGCTAATTTTTATTCTAGTTTTTCATTAAATAAATTTGACTTTCTTTTCTGTAATTCAGGTTTTTCTCACTTTTGTACCTTTTAAGTTAGTGTCTTTTTGATATTCATAATTGCTTAATGTCAAAAGTTTGTGTTCAGTACATACTTTCTTTTCCTTCAATCAATTTATTAGAAATATTTTGAATTCAGCCTTTTTGTGAAAATAGGAATTCCAGAAAGGAAAGGTAGCAGAGAAGCTGTGAAGGCTGGAGCAAGTACAGGATGGGTCTTGTCGCTCTCTATTACTGTCCTACGTGAGCACCAACATCAGGTCAGGCTAACTCTTTGAAAGGTTAGGTTAGGGAGTAAACTCTGATTTATATAAATTAAAAAGAAAATCAGGTTTTTCCTCTCTTCAAATGTCTTGGGCAAATCACATGTTTAAATTGGTTCTTGTATTTATTGGTTTTGCAAAAGAGTGCATCATACACAGTATTTGTAATTAAAGTAAATCATTTGTTTTTTAAAAAAGGCAGTTTGCAAAAAAATGTTTTTGGTCTTTTATAATTCTCATTAAAAGATTATCTGGCAAATTAAAAAAAAATTTAATGTGTTTACTTTAGCTCTAGGTTTTTTTTTGTTTTTTGTTTTTGTTTCCCTGGAGCTGAGGACTGAGCATAGGGCCTAGCACTTGCAAATGCTCTACCCCCCCAACCCTTAGCCATAGCCCTAAGTTTGATAAAGTCCATAAAGACATTAGGAATATGGCTAATTAATGCTGATCACTCTTCCTTTATTAAAAAAAAAGCGAGGTATTTTATCATTTCCTACCTCCAGTGGTGGAGTATTGACTCTGCAGTCTGATTTTCAAGTTTCTAGGCACTAATTTACCACTACCCAACTTAACCAGCTGTATGACCTTGGGCCCCGTTTCCTAATGTGATAAATGGGAGTTAAATCATGGTGAGTATGTGTAGGGTTAAATGAAGAACAAGTTCTTAACCTGAAAATGCATCACAGGACATTAGCATTCAACCAGTGTGGGGCCCTGGATTTTGCCTTTAGTGTCATGTCCCAAGGTACATTCATGAACACAGCAGAAATCTGGCCAGTGGGTACCCGAAACTTAGAAAGTCATTGAGAATTAATTTGGGTTTCTCCCTTATCCTGATTCCAATTCTGGTTCATGGAGTTTGGTTCTGTTAGCCATTTTCAATATAGGTAAGCCTTATATTGCATTGGTTGTCCTGAGCTTAGGTAGTTAGTTATATTTGGGGTAAAAGGAATAGTTCAGCTACAGATTACAACCAGTTTTACTTGTATGAATATTTAGAAAAGCTGTGCGAACATGAGAGTGTAGACAAGCTGTGGTTGTCCCTGAATCCTACATCTCAATCTCACTTCATTCCCCATTCCCCCAAGTGCAACTGAAAAAGCAACTGAGTATGTCGCTAGGGGAATGTCATTTTGTAGTTTCACTGTATTTTACCTATGTATTTTCCCTAGATTTTAAAAATTCAAAATGGTGTATCCAGTGGAGATTCATCTACTCTTCACTGTGAATTGAATTAATTTTACACATAATGTATGTACTTTACAGTTAATTTTACAGTTAATGTATGTACTTGTTCTTGTACACATTTATTTTCAAAGTGTTGATTGGTTATATAACGCTTACCACATGCCCACCCTAGATATTACCATTTTGATAAGTCTTGAGAAGGGTTGGTCATAGTTCATGCCTGTAGTCTAGAGCTTGGCGGCCAAAGCAGCAGACTCAGAGTTTGAGGTCGTCCTGCTCTACATAGTAAGCCTTTGCCTCAAAAATGGAAACAAACAAAACTTGGGCTGGCTTCCCTTCCTCCCGCCC
>NW_022196905.1:225003847-225059300 GCF_008632895.1 Mastomys coucha | reverse complement strand
TCCCTCCCTCCCTCCCTTCCATTTATTTTGGGCTTGAACCCAGGGTCTCGTGTGTGCCCTATGAACAAGCATTCCACTGAGCTGAATTCCTAGCAGAAACATTTTGGTAACTTGACCAGTCACTGTACTCTTAGCTAATATTTTGATTGATACATCAAGATTTTTTATTTTTGCTACATACAGGTTAGCCTATACATTCTTAGTATCATATATCAGAATGTTTAGGGCATTAATATTTTAAGTCTTGGTATTTTTATTGTTGCTTTCTGGAGAGGATTTAATGGGACTTAGAAGTATGAAGAATTTTGGTTACCTTCTAGCTTTGCTAATTTTAGCAAATGAAGGCATATTTTAGGTCTTTTACCTGCAGGTAAGGTTGACATGTTAACATTTATTAGCTATTAAATTTAAGTCTTCCTATTCTTGACCCCCACAGAAGAGGGATGTAGCGACATTGTTTGTTCCTTTGAGATTTGGCATATAACAGTTAGCTCTTAGAGTGGATAGTTTCTGTTGACATCCTTGAGTTTTACAGTAGGTATACATGATCTTTCTTGACTTGGTTCTTTTACTTTCAATCATCTTTGTGTTGCTCAGGATCCAACTAGGGCCTCTCATGCTGCAGCCTCCGGTCTTAATGTTGAGTTGAGTCCTGGGCCAGTTTAGTGTGTATCAAGTGGTTTTGGGGAGTTTCCTTTTGCTTTAATTTTTTAAAACTGTGTATATAACTTGAAGGCTCACATTTATGAAGTGTACACTTAGGTGGGTTTAGTTCAGAAAAAGTGACAGTCATTCCTCATTTCCTGTCCTCAAAGAATTCTAGAGCTCTTTAAACCCAGCAACATCTGCAATAATAAATAAAATATAGAATTTTTACTTGGATTCCTGAGAGGAAATTCTGGTAAGTAATCCAAATTTAAGAACAAAAGTGGGCTGGAGAGACAATTCTGGCTGAGAGCACTGGCTGCTCTTCAAAGGACCTAGGTTCAGTTCCTAACATCCATGTGGTGGCTCATCATTTGTAACTCCAGTTCCAGGAGATCTGATGCTTTCTGGCCTCCATAGGGCACTATGGAGGTATGCACATGGTACATAAATATACTTGCAGATAAAACACTTACATAAAAAATGAGTTAATTGTTTAAAGCTATAAGAAGACAAAAACCACCCATACCCAACCCAACAATGGATCAAACTGAACACACCTAGGGTCAGTTAGTGATCTAGATGGACAAGAGTCAGATCAGAATGTCACAGTGAGTAGAATGTTATTACTTACAGGTACTGCATTCATTTGTATACATCCTAAAAAAGGTAACCCAAACCAGCATTTGGGAGATTGTAGGAGGAGGATCATAGTATACCATTGCATAGGCAGTTAAGAAGCCTGCTGGGCTACTCAGTAAGACCCTGTATAAGAAAAAGTATGCATAGTGTTGTGGAAAGACTAAGCAGTGTTCCACGGTGGGTATTTTCGAAAAACACAAAGGCGTTCTCAGTGTCTTACTTGCCCAGTTAAGCCAGTTATGTCATTTACCAAAAGAGATACTTTATCAAGTTGGCATCACTCAGATAGTGTATAGCTTTTATACTGAGCACTATAGTGTATCTCAAGGGACTCTTTATTATTGACATTAACATTTTTCCCCCTAAAATTAAAATCCTTTTGATTTTTTTTTTTTTTTTTAAATCAAGCCAGTCTTGGTAGTGCAGCTTTGCAGCAGTGGCTGGCTTGGAACTTGCTAAATAAGAACTTGGACTCACAGAGATTAGTGGGGATTAAAACCGTGACCAACTCATCTGTTTTGTCTTTTGTTGTGTTTGTTGATTTTTTAATAATAATTTTCATTGTAAGGCACAGTACATTTTACTACAGCAAAGAAGCAGTAGTGTTGGACCTTGATCGTCAAATTGGAGACTAACTCTGCTTTTCTTGTCTAAGGAGCTGCTAGGTGTTCTCATGGGAAGGAGCTCAAAGTACAGTTTCTCCTTTGCTTAGAGTAATGTGATCTTGAACATGTTATTTCAATAGACAAAACTAGTCAATAATCCCAGCTGAATTTTACATTTGGAAGAATTGTCAAAAAAACACTTGTATGACTTAATGTCAAGATTTACTAATAGAGTTTATTTCATGAAAGTGTTTTATAGGAGGAGATACTAAACGCTTTTGCCTCCACTCAGCCTGACTTGAGTTGGTTTTGATGGAGATGTTGTGTCTCGACATGAAGCATCTTCCACAATGGTTGGTGTCAAAGGCTTGGCCTCCAGTAGTAGTACTGAAAAGTGGATCACTGATAACTTCATCAATGAATGTGTTTATGGCTGAAGAGGGTTGGGGGAGGGCTAGTTGGAGGAAGTTACATTACTGCATCTTCCTCGCTGGCTCTTCTGCTTCTGGCTGCTGTGAGGTGAACGGCTTTACTGTGGCATGCCCTCCCTTTCCATTACAGTGTTCTGCTTCAACACAAGCCCCTGGTGACAGGGTAGCTATGTATGGGAACCTGAAACTACAAGCCCAAAGAAGTCTTTTTTTCTCAGGTATTCTGTCACAGCAATGAAAAGTATTGGAAATTAATGGTAGCCACCACTAACCATTGTGCCTAGATGGGAATCAGAATGTACTGTAGCTCAAGCAGCTATTTTGTGTGGAGTTGTCACTGCAAATTAGATTCGTTTGTGTCCCCACTGTTATGAAGAGGGTGTGTGATGCCACACACAAAGTGGTTTTGTTTTTTAGAGATCGGTGCTGTGGCCTCTCCAGTGCTAAGCAAGAATTCTACTGAATTCTAGTCTAGAATGCAAATTTTAGTTGCTCTCAGGGAAAAGGAAAGAAAAATCATGTTTTGGTACATAGACTGACCTGGTGTTTTTTAGATTCATGTACATTTTATATCATTCATAATCTAGTATATCCATAACATTATCTGTAGACACTGATTTACTAATTGGTATTAAATATTTTAGGAACAAATAAAACAGGAGGCACTTAGCCCTAAATTTTGCATATAACTTATTATGTGACTCAGGAATTCAGAGTCTCTGTAGTTCGTAGGAAGGTCCAGAAGAATAATAAATGAACAGAACCAGTTGAAACTATTCTATAAAGTTGATAACCAAAGCCCTTACAGCTTAATTCAGCTTTGATACCTGAAAATTTTTGTGCATGTAAGAATGCCAAATGGTGTGGCCAAGGCAGAGGTGTAGTGTAGCTCAGTATTTGAGTACTTCCCTAGCATACGCAAGGCCTTGTAAATTTAATCCCTAACACCATCCCACACACATACACACAGAGCTCAGAAAGTTGGACAGAATCATTTTGTATCATTCGTTTGGGGTTTAATAAAGGACAAATATATTTCTGATAGAGCTGAGGAAGAAGTGCAAGGTCAATATATTAAGTTGAATGGGAAGAACCATATGTCCTGTTTCCAAGATGGCACCTCAGTGCTAACCTGGTGAAGGAGTATGCAGGCACAAAATAGCGAGCTAGTTCTCTTGAGCTCTTTCCTAGTGAGTGTGGAACACTTGTGTTTTAGGCCATTCTCATCACAGCATCTCCAGAGAAGTTTGGGCATACATCCCAAAATAATTAGAAAGGCAGGGATTTGTACATTCCTGTTCATAGCCAACAGTCACAAAACAAAAGATGAATGGATAAACAAAATGTGCCATATGTATACAGTGGATTGTTCAACTTTGCCATGGTATAGGGATAAACCTGACCCTTGGTGAGATGCCAGACATAAGAAAACATAGATGATGTCACTCCTGTAAAGCACTTAGCATAAGGAGGAGTTCTTAGAAGAGTATTTGCCAGGTCTGGAATTGAGGGAATGAGTTCAGTTTTTCTGATTGTGCTGAAAAGTTGTGGACAGTGGGAATACTAAATTTCACAGATGTCTCTTTTAGTGGTGAATTTTATGGACATTTTCTCCAATAAAAAACTACTTCCTAATATTAAACCAAAAACAGTGTCAGAAAAACAAAAATCTTACTGGTAAACCTCAAATGGGCACTTTTAGAAAGGAAAGATGAACAGCCTGGTCTATAAAGTGAGGAGTGAGTTCCAGGACAGCCAGGGCTATACAGAGAAACCCTTGTCTCCAAAAACCAAAAAAAAAAAAAAAAAAAAAAAAAAAAAAAAAAAAAGAAGGAAAGATGACCTGGAGATATGGCTCACCATGTGAGTGCTTGCTGTTCTTGCTGAAGACCCAAATTCAGTTCCCAGTTACCACACCAGGCAGCTGAGAACCACCTGTAACTCCCAAGGGAATGAGTCCCTCTCCTGGTCTCTGCAGGTACTCGTATGTGTACACACACACACACACACACACACACACACACACACACACACAGGTACTCGTATGTGTGTACACACACACACACACACACACACACACACACACACACAGAGATGCCCTGTGAAATTTCCTAAGTATTTGGGAGGTCCATGCTGATGTCTAGGACCCAGAGAACCCCATGCTTTAAAAGATATTCTTTGTTGCCATCTCAGGCAGGGGTGGGGCAGGGCTGGCTATGGAGACTCCCTGGCTGGAGGCTGTCACTTGTCTCTTCACTCCCCGCATAAGATTACTGAAATGGCAACATTACTGAGGTTGATACCTCCCTAAGTGTTGTGAATGTCTGTCTAGACCTTTCCCCACAGTATAGTGTCCTGAGTAGACCTGGATCTGACATTTCCTCCAGAGAGTTTATTAGTAGGCCTGAGCAGGAGTTAAGGTAACCTGCCGACCCCATTCTCATCTAGAGAGTGTAAAAAATATTTTTATATCATCTCTTAGATTTTGTAATGTAAGATTCTGACTCTAGAATTAAAATTTCATTATGTTGGATTCTTGCTGAGTCAGCTATACTATTAAACTATTTCACACATGGACATGTTAGAAATTGGGTTCAGACCTTGGACTGAGTCACAGGACAGGACAGGCATGGGAAGTTGACATGCTTGGTTTTGGCATAAGCAAGCAGAAGGGGTAGCAGGAATGAGGACCTTTAAACTCAAAGGCCTTCCTAGAACACACAGCTGCTGCCCTTTTGGCCTATACCCAAAGCTCTTGTGATGCTGTAATGGATGCCAGCACATGCTCCTGTCCCATATAATTGTTCTCATTGCTGCTTCCCTCACCTAAGACCTGCATTGCCATGTGCGGGGCTCATCCTAGACCCCTTTAGCACAAACACAAGGTTAGTTGCCTAGAGTTTCGTCTTTGCTCATTTCCCTTCCACGTGATTGGTTTCAGGATCAGATAAAGTCTACATGTAGGTCTCTAGAGCTAACTGTATGCCAGCTGGTTTTTGTTTGATAGACCAGGCTGGCCTTGAACATCAAGAGAACCACCTGCCTCTGCTTCTCTTCTCTGTGCCTGTGCCATACCTGGCTCACTCAGTTATTAAGCACACCGGGCACACTGGTGAGCAGAGTTCCTGGAGAGTCGACCTAAGGGTTGACATTTCTAGAAAGTTCTTTGTTCTAGGACCACAGAGTACCTCTGTCTTTCCCAGGGATACCAAACCCACTGAAGACCAGAATTCTAGGTTTAATTACTTTATTAAACCAACATTTCTGTAATAAACAACTACTTAAACAGACCCATTGCTATCTTGATTATGTCCACAGATTAGGGATATTTTGCTTAATCATTTGGTGCCTCAAGTGCCTCGAACCAGCCTTGCCTCATAATTAAATTCAGCTAATCTTAGGGCCTATAGTTTGCTGTCAACGAGACCAGGTCTAGTCTTGACAGTAAAGCCACCATCAAAAGCTGCATTTAGAACTTCATCTAAGCAGCTTGCTGTGACAAAACTTAGATCCTGTCTGACGTTGCTTGGGATCTCTTCAAGGTCCTTTTCGTTCCTCTGCGGAATTATGATGTGCTTCAGTCCTGCTCGGTGTGCTGCTAGGACTTTGTCTTTAATTCCACCCACCTGCCAGGCAAAAGAAGACAACGCTCAAGGTTTATGTTCACTCCAAGTGGATCTACCTTTTACTGAGCCATCCCTGACTTAAGACATTCAGCCTACCTCCCATCTTGTGATAGTATAAGCTGGGAAGCTGCTGGAAAGTTTAATGGTTAACCTGTATTAAATACTTTTAATGGGAGAAAAATCTGAAATCTTGATGGCTATAGGTATTTTTAATTGTCATCTGTAGCCTTGTGTTTAGGTTGGTTGTGTAGCAGCATTACATTAGCTTGGTTATACTATTCCTAGCTAGAAGAAAGGAGTTTGAAGTAACAAATGGAGGAAATAAACATGTTGGTTTAAATGTTATGTAATGTGTACATCTATTGAACATCCTCCTATCTCGGTACATACCATTTTTGTTTTTACGAAATAAAGATTTTTAACTTAAAACAGAACTGCTCTTACACAGGAAGCTCAGTTGTGTTACAGGATTACTGTCTTCATTACCACAAAGCAAGGCTTTGTGCCACCTAAAAATGAGAATACTCCGAACTAGACTCTTGTAGGGTATTTGCTTTTTGTTTTGTGACAAAATCATTATAGATAGCCTTGAACTCCTAGAGATCTGTCTTTCTCTGCTCCCTGCCCCCAATGCTGGGACTAAAGGCATGTGTCACTAGTCCTGGCCCTTCTTGTGGCTAGAAAAGAACAAAAAAACAAAAACAAAAAAAGCCCCCCTATGCCCATAATGATTCCTTCACAAAAGGTAGAGTCTGGTTCCCTTCCCCGGTGTGGGCCTGGCTATGTGACTTGTCTGTGTATGTGAATTTCAAGGATAAGGTATAAAAAGAAAGCTGCTGCCTGGATTGTTATCTTGAACCACTTGCCCTAGAGGAAGTAAGGTATTGTTTGAGGTTATCTAGGAAAAACCCCAAGGTGACGACTTGGGCCTCCTAAGCATCATGCAGAAGCAGGCCCTCCTCTTCAGTTCCTCAGGTGACTGTGGCCTGCATTTAGAGACCCTGAGACACAAGAAGGCTGCCTATGGGCTCAGCATCTTCAACACCTACTCCAGCCTAACTGGCTAGGCTGTAGGCCTTCCCACACAGCTGTCACCCAGCCCCATACTGTGCTCTTCTAGAGTACCTTCTTTAGAGCAAATTTTCAGACAGATTGCTTCCTTCCAGTATGAAATGTCTATTTTATACTCACACTTGACTGACAGCAAGACCATAATGTTTAGTCATTTTTTTTTTAACCAATTCTAAACTACATTCAATCTAAAAGGTCCTCCTTTCTTCAGCCTTAGCAAGTGTTTTTTAAAAATTCTATTATTTTTCTTCATGGTCCTTGCATGGTTGAATGAAAATATTGGAGTACAGTAATTTTAGTGGTTTTTCAATAGGAATTGAACTAAGTTTTCATGCAAGACTGATACGAAGCAAGTCCTCAGCTACTGAGCCATATTTCTGGCTCCTTTTTACTTTGAGGCAAGGTCTCACTAGGTTGCCCATGTCGCTCATCTTCTCGAGTTGCCGGGGTTTTGCGTGTGTGCCTGGCCCCTTCCGTGATCTTGACTACTGGTGAGTCTACAACCTACTCTCATTTGTATAAGGACTTTGGTAGAGAAAAGAATATTTGCTGCTGCCACTGCTCATCCTCCTCTTCCTCTTCTTCCTATGGCTCTGTCAACATTTTGAGCTGTCTGTCAGACAAGTCCCAGCACCTAGTCAGAGAGAGCCCTAACCCTTATATCCTGGGTATTTCCACGGCATTTGCATGCAGGTCAGGATATGAACTGGAGCCCAGGAACCTACAGATACAGGCAGGGTTTTTGAAATTGTTTTGCTCTAAGTCTTGCCAATTATGTATGGTACTCTTTAAGATTCTTACAAGGTGCTAGGATGTCTCGAACTTGAAAAAGAGTGGAATGTGCCTAAAAGCTACAGTTTCATTTTATGTACAAGCAGCGCACTTAATTGCTAAGTAGAAGAGACTGTAGACATTCAGATGAACCACTGATCTTCCTATAACCACACTGATTTCTTTTTTTTTTAAGATTTATTTATTTATTATATGTAAGTACACTGTCACTGTCTTCAGAAACCCCAGAAGAGGGCATCAGATCTCATTACGGATGGTTGTGAGCCACCATGTGGTTGCTGGGATTTGAACTCATGACCTTTGGAAGAGCAGTCAGAGCTCTTAACTGCTGAGCCATCTCTCCAGCCCCCCACACTGATTTCTTTTCCCTTAAATATTTTTAGATGATAGGGAAAGTTGGGAGATGGTCAGATTTGCTTTTACTTAACAAAAAATTTAAAATGTAAGTTAGTTACAGGTATTAAAATTTTCATGTCTATTTTTAACCAGTTTTTACAGAAAAAAAGCTACTATTCATGTAAATTTAAAATTATTAATTTAAATAAATACTACAAGTACATGATCAGTTTTCTATACTTACTGGAAGAACAAGCCCTCTCAGCGTGATTTCCCCAGTCATGGCTACATCTGAGCGCACAAGCCGCCCACTGAAAAGTGAGGCAAGGCAAGTTACTATGGTAACACCAGCAGATGGTCCATCTTTTGTGACAGCTCCAGCTGGGAAGTGCAGATGGATGTCTGTGTTGTCAAGAAGATCAAAACTTCCAAAAGCTTTAAAAAGGGGGGGGAAAGATTTTAATGTAGAAAAATTAAGCCCAGTTTTTTCTCTGAATAAAATCAAACACAAAAATTAATGTTTTGTATAAATGGATCCTTAAAGATATTAATGGATAGTGTACTTAGAGTGAGGTCTGGACAGATTCCCTCTCTCTTAAGTGTGATTTAAAGCTTTGCTTTTGTATCTAGCTCAGGGACTCAGCCAGATAGTCTAATGTGATCACTAGAGTCTCTGTACGGGTTCAAAAGCCAAGCCCTGGACTTTACTAAATGGTGTCACCCTTGTCTCAGAGTTCATTAGCTACTTCCTGGGGATCCCATCCAGGGCCTGCCTTCCCAGCTGTGTCCCCAGTTAGGCCATGTACCATTGGTCAGGTGGTATTTCTTTGCATTGCTTCGAAGCCAGCTAATGGCAAGGTGGGCAGACTCCTTCATGACGTCCCCGAGCTGGCCAGTCAGTGTTAGCTGGCCTTCGCCGTCCATTCGACTTGCCTCCACAAACATGATTTTGCCACCCAAGGGAGTCCATGCTAACCCTATTGCCACTCCAGGTTGACTCAAACGCTCAGATACCTTGAGAGATGAAAATATCAAGTATGTCAATATGCAGAAATGGTTTCCAGAGCACTTTATTCACACTGTCCTGTAAGACTGCAACCTTACGTACTACCTGCTGACAGCTTAGTACCTGACATTATTTTGAGTCACATGTCTCACTATCTGGATATTCTTGTTTAGCATTCACCAGATGTAGTTTAGCCTTACATATGGGTGAGGAACTGACTTCTAAGAGCAGTTGGGTCTAGTTACATATGCCTTGATTTTCAGGGTGTCTTCAATGGACTGTGCATCTCTACATACCCAAAGCCTGGCTGGCTTTTTAGTGTGTGAGTTAGCTTCAGGGAGCAACCATCCTCTCACTATCACTCATCTGACAAGTGATAGCTTTCTCTTGCCATTCCTTGGTGATATCCTAGACTCAGGGCAGTGCTGTTTAGATGTCAGTTTAAGTGGAACAAGCTGCTTAGTTGGGATTATGAGTCTAGGAGATAAACTACTGGTTAACACACCCTAGGTATGAAAATGCAGAGTTAACAGTTGGAAGACAGCAATGCTAACTTTGTAGACTGCCTGTTCTGTGGTATTATCTGTGTTGGAGGATAAGTACAGTGTGTCACCAAGTATAACTTGGTCCAATGTGCACTTCTCTGCTGTTAGGTACCTGGCTTCACTAAGGAAGAGCAAAGACTGGCTGCTTCGTAGGAGAGCTGGGTGCTCTAGCAGGTGTGTGCAGTGGAAACCATGGCATCAGTGAAAACCAAGCCACTGGGTAGTCGGCCAACTTTAAGAGTTCACTTTGACCTTTAATTTCACAGGAAGATGGCAGTTTAGCTAGCCTTCAGCATCAGCCCAGCTCACACCACACTTTCCTCTAGCACTGGCACCTGCTCTGTTCTATATTTGAAAAAGAAAAGATTAATATGTAGGTCAGTGCTTAAAAACAATACAAATAGATATGTGTTCATAATTAAATTAATATTGAGTCAATTTTCATATTCTTTTCATTACATGGCTTTTTTCATTACATGGCTGGATGAACTAACCCTAAAGAGTAATCTTCAGAATGCAAAGTCATGTTTAACATAATAAGCCATTTGTTAAAATTTTGTTAGCTGTCAATCACATTGTTACAGTTGAATCCTCAGAACTATTAACTATGTTGCTTCAAGAAACCAGGCAAGAAGCAGGGCAGTGGTGGTGCATGCCTTTAATCCCAGCACTTGGGAGGTAGAGGCAGGCAGATATCGGAGTTCGAGGCCAGCCTGGTCTACAGAGTGATGTTCCAGGACAGCCAGGGCTACACAGAGAAACCCTGTCTCAAAAAAATAAAAAAACAAAAAAGAACAGGCGGTGGTGGCGCACACCTTTAATCCCAGCACTTGGGAGGCAGAGTCAGGCAGATTTCTGAGTTCAAGGCCAGCCTGGTCTACAAAGTGAGTTCCAAGACAGCCAGGGACTGGAGCAGTGGCCCAGCAGTCAACATCATCCAGGGTCAGCTACTAGCACTCACCTAGTGGCCAAGCCAGCTGCCTGCTAACTCCAGTTTTAGGGGATCCCATTCCTCCTTCTGGCCTCCATGGACGCCAAGTATGCAAGTGGTACATATATATTCAGAGAAAATACCCATACACATAAAATTTAAAAAGCAACCAGGCTGGGAGAATGATGCAGTGGGTAAAAGAACTTGTCCCACAAATCTAATGACCTGAGTTCAGTCCCACACTCAAGTAAAAAGCTGAGTGTGACAGCTAATCTAACCCCAGCATTCCTCCAGGAAATGGGAGGCAGAGAAGGAGAAGCTTGCAGACCAGTTAGCCCGATGTGTGGTGTCAAAACCAAGAAGGACCGTACCTCAAAAACAAGGTGACACAACAAAACAATTTCAAAACTGTTTACCCACCAGCACTTACCATCTTCCCATTATGATTGTGATTTGTGGAGTCACCAGGGTTAGGTGGTTTTCTTAGAGGTTAGGGAGATGGCCCAGCTGGTAAAGGTGCTTGCTTGGCAAGCCTGATGATCTGACTTTGATCCACAGAGGAATCCATATGGTGAAAAGAGAGAACCGATTCCTGAAATCTGCCCTCTGACCTCCACATGCACACCATGGTATGTGCCTGTTTGCACACACACAATAGACACACAAACCTTTTCAGAATGTTTTTCTAACTATGTGTCAAATTAAAAGTATCTTAAATTCACCCACCTTCCAAGGCTTTGTGCATGTTAGGCAAGGAGTGTACCACTGAACTGTAACCCAGCCATCAAGTTGATTTGTTAATCTTCCCATTTATACACCAGTTAGGCTAACATGCAGATTGAGGAAAAGCTTAATGAATACTAGACAAGGTCTCTTAGTGGTTACATTTTTTTTTTAGAAAAAAAAAAGCATTTGTGTATGTGTACGTGTATATGCATGCCATGGTACATGTGTGGAAGTCAGAGGACAACTTTGTGGAATCTGTTCTCGCCTCCACCATGTGGGTTCTGGGAACTGAACACTGCCTGGATCTCAGACATGGTGGTGATCTTTATCTTTCTGAATTATTTTTCCAGCCCTATTGGTTTTAATACTTCAAAGCTCAACACTTAAGGAACATTTGCATATCTAACGGTGGCCAAGTTTATATTGCTTGTATGTCACATGACTGAAACAGTGGTATGTTCAGATGTGCAGAGTTCTCTGTGACCCCTTAGTCTAGGGGGAAGACTTATAGACCCATCAAGATTTCACATTCACTTCAGTGCTTTCACAAGGAGCCACAGCATCCTAGTCAGGCTCTGGCAAGCATTACAGGATATGACTGCGAATATGCTCCAGGACTGACAGCACCTCAAGGTAAAGGACATCAGTTACAAGAGCACAGCCACAAGTGCCTGACTCTGCAGGGAGCCTGGAGAGGCAAGGCCCTTGTCTAGGGAGAGGATGATGTAGGCTTGAAAACAAGAGTGGAGTTTGCAGACTACCTAAGGGAGTCTCCCTTTACATTCGAGTTGGTAGAAGTATTCAAATGTCATAGCTAACTAAGATGCTGTAAGGAGAATCAGATGACATCAGAAAGTGCTGCTAAGACCTGTTTACAAGTCCTCCTTTTTGTTCTTTCTGCTGTTTCTCTGCCAGAGCTCCTGGAATGTCAAAAATGCATCCAAACCCAACATCAGCTGAGAAGGGTTATATAACATGCATCGATCCTTTGTTTTAATACAGTTTAAGACTCCAAGAGCTGCTGGAATGAGCTTCTTATGGAGGTCTAGAGAAAGAGGCCATGGAACTTGGGATCAGAATTGCTGTCTTCACTCACAAGCTCACTAACAGTGAGAGAACAGAGGAACTCACTAACAGTGAGAGAACAGAGGAACTCACTAACAGTGAGAGAACAGAGGAGCTCACTAACAGTGAGAGAACAGAGGAGCTCACTAACAGTGAGAGAACAGAGGAACTCACTAACAGTGAGAGAACAGAGGAACTCACTAACAGTGAGAGAACAGACAAACTACTTTCCTCAACCAAAATTAAGCTCGTTTTTTTAAAACTTCAAATCCATGGTATCTTAAGAATTTAAACAACCCAAATAATACCTTTGGTTCATAGATTGAAGAGATTCACTGGAAAGAATAAACAAGGACTGTTCTGGCAACTGGGAGCTTTGTGGGGAGCCAGTTCAAAAGTTAATACATGGCCAGGCAGTGGTGGCACATGCCTTTAATCTCAGTACTTGGGAGGCAGAGGCAGGTGTTTGAGGCCAGCCTGGTCTACAGAATGAGTTCCAGGACAGCCAGGGCTACACAGAGAAACCCTGTCTAGAAAAAAACAAAACAAAACAAAACAAAACAAAAAAAAAAAAAGAAAAAAGAAACATGAGTGCAGGGAGTCTTTCTTCTCCCCCCCTTTGTTGTAAGCCCTTGGGAAAAAATATCATCACTGGTAATAATTCTGATTTTTTTGCTGGAGATACTGCCTTATGCACAGTTTAACAGATCTCTTTTCTAGACATCTTTCCAAATGTTTCCTAGGAATTTACCTGTGAATGCACCTGGACATCTAAACACCACAAATGACCCAATGCCTTCAATACCCTATTTTATAAGCTACTTCCATCTGCTGCCTCAGCTTATACTGGCTTTCAGGTCTTCTGTGACATAGGAAAGGAAAAAGCAGAAAAAAACCAGTAACAGAATTAGAGAAGCATATAGTTTAGGCCTTGAGGGTTATCTAGCAGACAGTAGGGTTGGCACTGGCAGCAGTCTGTTTTTCAAGTAGCTGGGATCAGGGCTGATTTGCTGCCTCCTTCCTAAGCCCTTAGTGGGCACGACAACAGGACATCCTTGATTAAAATGCGTATGATAAAAGACAGAATTCTTCTGCATAGGCAAATCAATGAGCTTGAGCATTCACAAAGTGGAGGAATGACTGGAAAATCAATGATCATGAGCACTCATGAAGTGGAGGGATGACTTGGTCAAGCCAGCCTGACTGCCCAGAAGAGGTCATGACTTGGGTCACTACCATTCAAGAGCCACACTATTACATTAAGCAACTAAGTGCAACACTATACAGGGAAAATTTCCATTAAGAACAGAACTTAGCTTCAGAAACCCCAGCTCTACCTGTCTGACACCAAGCAAGCACCAGTGTAAACATAGATATGAAAATCATCACCTCCAGCTCATACAGTGGTGGCCCCAGAATGTCCTTCAGGGCATGGGAGTCAATCAGAATTGGCATTTCAGGTGGCAGGGTCAAGTCTGCAGTGTCACTGATAGATTCAGGTTTTGCATCTTCCAGCACATGTTCTTTGCAACCTAAGAGAAACATTTATTTAGAAGTTCCAAGAGAGCTGTTAATTTGAAAATTCATTACTAGTAAAGAGAAACTGGAGGCACAGTGAATGCCAGCAGACCAGTCCTTTATACGTTTACAAGCACAGATCTTTGAGCTGTACACAGGCAGAGGAACTGGCCTTTCAAACCCCTTAGGGAGTATTTGCCCATCACCCCAACATAACAACTCACAACTTTTTGTAAGTCCAGCTCCAGAGGATCTAATGCTTCTTCTAGCTTCCTCAAGTACCAGGAATGTATGGGGTGTACAGACATTCATGGAGGCAAAAAAGGCAAAACATCCATGCACAAATGACCCCTCCCCAAAACTATGGTGCTAGTGAGATGGCTTACTAGGTAAAGGCATCAACAGGCAAGCCCGACAAGTTTGGTTCCCAGTCCCCACACAGTGGAACAAGAGGACTGACTCCCTTAAATGAAGTAGTCCTGACTTTTGTGTGCATGCACATGTACACATACACACACACAGATTTTAAATTAATACACTCATTTTAGACAGACTCTCACTATGTATCTCTGGCTGGTGTGGAACTTGCTATATAGACTAGGTGGGCCTCAAACTAAAAGAGATCTGCTCTTCCTGCATGCTGGCAACATGGTATGTGCTACCATACTAGGCATAAAAATGTTTAAAAACTGTGTCTCTCTTTGTCTCATAGCTAGTGTGCTGATAAGGTTTTGTCAGCTTGACACAAACTAGAGTCACTTGGGAGGAGGAAACTGCAAGTGAGAAATTGCCTGCTTCTGATTGGCTTGTGGGCATGTCTGGTTTTGTTTTCTTGATAAATGATTGATGTGGGAGGGTCCATCCTACTGTGGTGTGTGCCACCCACCACGTGCCATCCAGGTAGCCATGGATTATATAAGAAAGCAAGCTGAGTGAATAAGCAATGTTCCCCATGGTAACTGTGTCAGTTCCACCCCCAGTTTCCTGCTGGAGAACTGCTCCGATTTCCTTTGATGGACTGTGATGGGAAGTATAAGCCAAATAAACCCTCTCCTCCCTCAAGTTGAATTGGGTCATGGTGTTTATCACAGCAACAGAAAGTAAACTAAAACACTCGTCTTGTTTTCCCTTGGTCTTGCTGGTCTGCTATCTTACAATGTTCTTAAACTATTTCATTCTTTATGACCCCTTTATGACCCCTCCCAGTGAAAGTGATTACTGTGCACACAAATAAGAAATATACAGTGATTTCAGTTAGCTAAAATTGCATTATATATTTATTTTGTTATGATTTCCACATTCTTTTCCTTTTCTTTCTTCTACTCTTACAGATCATGAAATTAAGACAACCCTCCCCTTAACTTTTCTTCTAAAGTGACTATCAGATATGTGTAACAGCAGCAACCCCTACATTTACTCTCCTATGCTAACTGGAGTCCTTATGAGGAGATCATTAAATGACACAGGTGACCTCTATGGTGAAGGCTCTTCTGGTATCCCTTCACACATGAATCATGTGTGACAGGAAATTTGTTGGCAAGAGAACAAGTTGAGCTATGAAAAATCTCAAGACCCTCACTACCTATTTCTATGGGGTTATAAGAATTACAAAGCAAATCTGTTGTAGATTCCACAATGCAATGCACATGATCTGAAGTGTGAAGTCTTCTTACATATGTCGTCATAACCATGCCTGTAATGCACACGATCATCCAAGGTTTGATTCAATGGATCCTACAAAGGCTTTTTGATCTTCCTAACTTCCTCCGTAGTATTTCTTTCACAAAAAATGAGCAATTGTTGGCTATTCTGTGGCTTGTGAAATGGCAGACTTTCTGCAAGTGACTGTTTTTGGCAGCATTAGATCTTCGAGAAGAGAAAGCAGGTATTGTCATACAGGGAGGAAAGGGTACTGACCACAGAGTGCGAGGAAAGGCCACAAACAGCTGCCAGCTGTCTTGACACTCTGTGAGCTCTGCTGAGGTGGGGCTGCTGTTGTTGGATTTCGTTTTTTTACAGTTACCAGAAGGGATAAGGCCACATGGGTGAAAGTCAAGACAGTACGGAGCCATTGCCTGGGGACAGCTGACCTTTTCCAAGTGTAGCCTTGGGCTCAGTGCTTGGTGCACAGAGGGAGCAGGGGTAAGAGCTCTTTCCACAGAGCTCATCTATACTAAGAATGTTCCATAATTAAAATGTATGGCTTGATCACCAGCATTTGTGTCTCTACTTTCTGACCACTGGCAGATGGAGCCAGTCACTATGCTCTTGCTGCCATGAGCCGCCATGATCACGCCTTCTCCTCAAGTCTCAAGCCAAAAGAAACTTCTGCTTCTTTAAATCACTTCTTGTCCGGTACCCACAAGAAATCTGACAAACGGAGCTGAGGTTTTAGAAGAAATCTGGAAGAATTTGGAGCAGTGGGCTAGAGAGGCTGTAGAATGCTGCAAGCTCATGGCCATTCTGATGGAAACTTGGACAACTACAGTGTTAATAGGAATATATATAGAGAGAGCTAGGCTCATAAGCTTTCAGAAAAAAAACAAAGGCTACTGGGAACTTCACTAGGCCCTCAGTGTTATATTCGGGCAAAGAATGTGACTATGTTCTGTGTCCAAAAGCTTTGAGTAAGGCTAAAGTCATAAGTAATGGTCTAAGTTTGAGTTGGTGGAGATCCAAAGCCTAACATCCAGGCCCCAGCATGGTGACTGCTCACTGGTCTTTGCCAGACTTAGAAGACACAGCAGAAAAGGCATTTGAAAAGGCATGAAGTTTGGTGAGAAGAGGAATATGAGTAAGTTTAAAGCTGTGAACAGAGTTAAAGTTGTAGGCAGGGATGTTGCTGATAAAGTGTGCACAATGGTTAGAGATTAGTGCCACTGAAGAGGGACTTGGCACTACATGGGAAAATGGACAGCTACTCTTAGGTAAGACCTCACCCACTGAGAGCTCCAGCATGTATCATTGCAAACTTATCCAAAAACAGAATGGCTGAACAGAGGGAGCCTCTAGGACCAGGGATAGATACTCAGAGAAATATTCCCAGGCAGAGGCCACTAGAGCTGTGGTCCAAGGGAACTAGGTTTTATCTTAAACTGGTAGTGCAACTTGGCATTGTCTACATGGTACTGGTCTTGCAGGCATGCAAAATGCAAGAATTATAGGATCATAGAGGCTTACACCAAGATTCCAGAAAGTCACCAAAGGCAGGCAACATGTATTAACAGTGGATTCCCTGCATGGAGCTTCTGAGCAGACTGTGTGAAGCTGTAAGAGTGAAACCCAAGTTGTAACAGAGCCTCAGATACCTGAGTTGCAGAAACATTAGGCTGACGAAAGCTGCACTTAAGAGAATAATGCACTGTGGGCAAGCTGGCAGCACAGTGTGCCAGTGGCACACAAATGGTACTCATGTTGCAAGTATGAAAAACTGCCTTACTTAGGAGGTTGTGTGGGTGAGCACCAAAGGTCCAGAAAGCTGCTAAGCCCAGGCAATATGTATCAAGGTTAGAAATGAACTCTAAGATATAAGGAAACCTTTCCTCCAAGTTGTTTTTGGTCATGGTGTTTATCACAGCAGTAAAAAATGAACTATCCCAACATCTCCCACAACTAGTCTTACATCTGCATATACTCCATACTGTCCCTGGTTCCTCATCTAGTGGTGACTGAGGTCAACTGGGACAGCATTATTAATTGGTTTGCATAACTTATACAGAGTAGATGTATCAAACAAACAGTGGTGGCTGATCTTACAGCTAATATTCCACTTAGGGAACAGTAAAGAGGTGATTCCAGGTATCCTAAGTTCTTAGTCTAAGGAACTATTTTCTGAACTGCACACTCAATTCTGCCACATTAAAATCCCACATGAACATTGCAAATATGTCAACTGAAAGAATATAGCTGATAAAAAATAAACCAAGCAAAGAAATAACTCCAGATGTGTACATGCCTAGGCAGTAACATAAGAAACACAAAATCCAAAGCCAACTTCAAAAATTACTAATTCAACAGTAATGTTGAGAGTGAGTTAGATGAACTGTCAGCTAGAGAACTCAAAAGAATGGCATAATGATTGCAAGAATGTTCAAAAAGTAAAAATAAAAGAATAAGCACCTGATTGAGAACCAAACAGCTAAATGAAACAAGGAACAAGATGCAAGTTATGAAGGAGGAATTATACTAAGACAGATGGACTGAAGACAGACAGGAGGGAAATAAAGAAAAAAAACACTAGCCAAATGAAAATCTCTGTGGAAAATGTCACCAATACAACGGATTAAAGAAAAGGCAAAATACCTGAGCTTAATGACAAGGTGGAAACATCCAACAAGGACAAAGATAAACAATAAGAAGGTGCCAGCAGGAGTTCCACATATACAGGGCACAGAGAAAAGAATAACTGTATGGATAATAGACACAGAAGGAGAATATAATTCTAGGGACACAGAAAACATTAAAAATCATAACAGTCTGAGCATGGTGACACACACCTTTAATCTTAGCACTTGGTAAGCAGAGGCAGACAGATCTAAGTCTCAGGCCATCCTGGTCTACAGAAAGTTCCAGGCCAGCCAGGGCTGCACAATAAGACTCTGTCTCAGCAAACAAACATCATCACAAAATTTCTCAAAATTTGGAAAAGAGATGCCAATCTAGACACAGGAGGTATTTAGGACACCAAACAGTCATGACCGGAAAAGAAAAAGACCCCCTTCTGTCATAAGTGAAACACTAAACAAAAAGTATACTGAAAGAAGCAACTGTGAAACACCAAGTCAAACAGAGGCAGGCCCCCGCCAGAGTACCAGCAGATTATTAGCAGATTAGCTAAAACTTTAAAAGGTATGAGGGCCTAGACTGATGTATTTCAAGTTCTAAAGACAATACCAACCTGACTACTATACCCAATAAATCTATCTGTCATAAATGAAGGAAAAGTTAAATTTTCTGTGTTAAAAATCGGCTACAGGAATATATGAACATCACACTAGTTCTACAGAAGTTACATAAAGTAATCATTGGACTGAAGAGAAAAAAATAGATGCATCTACAAGGTCACAGGTAACAATATGTCATACAATAATTCTTCTCCTCCTTTTTCTTCTTATTATTAATTAAGGAAAAGAAAAGGGAAAAAACCAAAATACTACAAAGTCAACAAAATAACAGAAGTCGATACATAGTTGATACATACTTTTAAAAACTAGCTCTGAATCTTAATAGTGTCAGCTCCCAATCACAATGTAGACTAGTAGTCTAGAAATGTCTCTTTGCTGCCTCCAAGAAACACATCTAGCCATAGATGACAGGTACTGCCTTAGTGTGAAAGGACAGACAGAGGTAGTTCAGGCAAATGGAACTTGGAAACAAGCACCGTTAGAAGGTGGCACTGTTCTAGTGACAAAACAGACTTCAAATCCAAGCTAGGAAGAAAAGATAGTCACTCAATATTGATTATGGAAACAATCTATCAAGAGGCATTATGATTCTAAATATATGACCCAAAGCAGGTGGATCCAATTTCATAAACAAAAACTAATAGATGTAAATGCACAGATTAAAGTTAGCACAACAAAAGCGGGTGATTTTAGTACCCCATTCTTATTAGTTGATAAGTCCTCCCAACAAAAAATAGACAGACAGGACAGGAGAGATTGCTCAGCAGTTAAGAGTGCCAGCCATTCTTCCAGAGATTCAGGTTTGGTCCCAGCAACCACACAACAGTTTACAACCATCTAAAACACCAGTTGCAAGGGATCTGACACCCTTTTCTAGCTTCCATGGGCACCAGGCACACACATGGTACACAGTATATATGCAGGCAAAACACTCATACACATAAGATAAAAAAATTAAGAATTAAAAACTAGAGAAACATGTGAATGAAATGATTATAGAGCAAATGAACTGAACAGATCCTATAGTAATTCTATTGAAGCACTCTAGGATATAAATTCCCTTAGAAGCAAGTCTCAACAAGTACATGAAAACTGAAATAATTCCTTGTACTCATGACAACAGAATAAGACTACAAACAAACACCCAGAGAAACCCTAGAGCATTTACGGAACTCCTGGAGATTAATATCCTACTGCATGACGACTGGTTCTCTATAAAAACCAAGTAGAAAAAAAATTCTCAGGCCTGGCAGTGGTGGCACACACCTTTAATCTCAGCAATTGGGAGGCAGAGGCAGGAGGATTTCTGAGTTGGAGGCCAGCCTGGTCTACAGAGTGAGTTCCAGGACAGCAAGGGCTACACAGAGAAAGAAACCCTGACTGGAAAAACCAAAAAAAAAAAAAAATTTTTTTTTAGATTCAAATGAAAATGAAAACATAACACAACATTACAACATTCTAAAACCTATGGGGTAAAAGGAAAGTTGCCGTGGGAAGAGGAGTTTATAGCTGTAAGTGTCTACATTAAGAAATCAGAGGGGCTGGTGAGATGGCTCAGTGGGTAAGAGCACTGACTGCTCTTCCGAAGGTCGTGAGTTCAAATCCCAGCAACCACATGGTGGCTCACAACCACCCATAATGAAATCTGATACCCTCTTCTGTGTACTGATTTATAATAATAAATAAATCTTTAAAAAAAAAAGAAATCAGAGAGGTTGCAAACAAACAACATAATGAATGATAAACCTTAAGGCCCTGGAAAAGTCACAAGACAAGAATCATTAAAATCATTAAGATCAGTGCTGAAACTATGATACAGAAACAAACAAACAAAAATACAAAGAACCAATAAAACAAAAATTTGTTCTTTAAAAATACTGACAAACTCTTTAGTCAAACAAACCAAAAGAGAGAGAGAAGATCCAAATTAGTAAAATTAGGGATGGTAAAGGAGCCATTACAATCAACTCCAGTGGAATTCAGAAAATCATTTGGTCTTATTTTGAAAGCATATATTCTACTAGATTAGAAAATCCACAAGAAATGGATGAATTTCTAGATGGATATGATGTATAAAAATTAAACCACGTTGAGATAAACAATGTAAACAAATCTGCAGCAAGCAATGAGGCTGAAGTAGTAATTAAATCTCTCCCAACTGAAAACAGTCCAGGTCTAGATGGATTCACAGATGGATTTTTCCCAGACCTAGAAGAACAATGATACTTCCAATATTTGTCAGTAAAACAACAAAGAAAGGATTATCACTGAACTCCTTTACAGAGCTACTTTTATCCTGATATCAAAGATAACATAAATAGGGAAGAAACAAAGAAATGTCTCTGATGTACTCAGATGCAAGCACTTTCAACAAAATACCTGCAAACTGAATTAAAAAACATCAAAGAGATCATTTACCAAGATCAAGTTGGATTTAACTACAGGTAAGATGTACACCAATGGAAAACAAAGTGAAAAAGAACTCTGGGAAACAATCCCTTGGTTCAATACATGTAATCAATAAATGTTACATATTATATAAGGAGACTCAAGCATAACATGGTTGCTTCCATAGATACAGAAAAGAAACCTGACAAAACCCATATTAAAAATTCAGAAAAAACTCAGAATAGGAAAAACATATTTGACAGACCTACAGCCAACATTATATGAAATTAGGGAAACTCCACAGCAGCTCCGCTACTGTCCACTTTTTCTGTTTGTTTGCATAGTATGCAGCATAGTAAGACTAGGAGTCACAGCTTTAGCGCAAGAGAACAGATACAGATGGGCAAATAAATCCAAGTGCCTCTATTGTAGGTGATATGATTCTCTATGGAAGAAACCTAGAAACTAACCAGAAGAACCCTTAAAACTGATAAGACACTTTTAGCAGAGTGGCAGGATATAAAATAAGCACACAAAAATCAATAGCCTTCCTATATACCAATGGGAAACAAAGTAAAAAGGAATCAGGAAACAATCCCATTTACAACAGTCTTTTAAAATATGTTGGTATAAATATAACGAAGTATATGAAAGATCTCTACAGTAAAAACTTTACAACACAGTTGAAAAAAACTGAAGAGAACTGGGAGTGGTGGTGAATGCCTTTAATCCCAGTGTTTAAGATGAAGAGGCGGTTGGATCTCTATGATTTCAAGGCTAGCCTTGTTTACAGAGTAAGTTCCAGGACAGCAAGAGTGAGATTCATTTATAAAACAAAACAAAACAAAACCTGGGCTGGTGAGATGGCTTAGCAGGTAAGAACACTGACTGCTCTTCGGAAGGTCCTGAGTTCGGATCTCAGCAACCACATGGTGGCTCACAACCACCTGTAATGAGATCTGACACCCTCTTCTGGTGCATCTGAAGACAGCTATAGTGAATTACACCAGAACGAGCGGGCTGGAGTGAGCAGGGCTGGCAGAGGTCCTGAGTTCAATTCCCAGTAGCCACACACAAGATAGCTCACGGCCATCTGTACAGCTACAGTGTACTCATACACATAATATCAATAAATCTTTTAAAAAACAAAACAAAACAAAATTAAAACAAAAAAACAAAATATTGTGAAAATGGCCATACCTCAAAAGCAATATATAGATTCAATCCAATCCTCATCAAAATTACAATGCCATTCTTCACAGAAATAGGAAAAACAATCTTAAAATCCATATACAACCACAAGAGACCTTGAATAGACAAAGTAATCCTGAGCAAAAAAGATTCCTGCAGGAGTTACCATCATATTTGATTCTAAGTTGTATTACAGAACTATAATATTAAAACAGCTCAGAGAGGAGGATCTGCCACTTTGACCCCAGGACCTAAGCAATGGAGAGGAAAGCCAAGTCCTAGAACACTATCTTCATATGCGCCTCATGGCGTGAGTACACACACAAACACAATAAACCTCCATACACTCCTCATGGCGTGAGTACACACACGCACACAATAAACCTCCATACACGCCTCATGGCGTGAGTACACACACGCACACAATAAACCTCCATACACGCCTCATGGCGTGAGTACACACACATACACACACACACAATAAACCTCCATACACGCCTCATGGCGTGAGTACACACACACACACACACACACACACACACACACAATAAACCTCCATACACACCTCATGGTGTGAGTACACACACACACAATAAATAAACCTCCATACACGCCTCATGGCGTGAGTACACACACACACACACACAATAAATAAAATACAGTGAGACTATAGCCTCCTGATTTTAGACAGAGGCCAGAAATACACTGGGGAAAAGATAGCATTTGTTTGTTTGTTTTGTTTTGTTTAGAGACAGGGTTTTTTCTGTGTAGCCCTGGCTGTCCTGGAACTCACTCTGTAGACCAGGCTGGCCTCGAACTCAGAAATCCACCTGCCTCTGCCTCCCAGGTGCTGGGATTAAAGGTGTGCACCACCACTGCCCGGCAAAGATAGCATTTTCAATAAATGATGCTGGGGAAACTGGACAGACATGCAGAAGGATGAAACTAAGCCCTTATCTCTCACCATTCACAAAATCAGCTCTAAACAGATCAAGGGCCTCAGCATGAGACTCAAAACTCTGAAACTGCTACAGGAAGAAGTAACAAGTACACATCAAGACACTGGCTTTATGTAAAGACTTTCTTAATAGGGCTCTGATCACTCAGGGAGTAAAGCCAATAATCAACAAATGGGATCCTGTAAGATTAAAAGGCTTTTGTTTAGCAAAGGCAACAGATAATCAAGTGAAGAGACAGCTTATGGCATAGGAGAAAGTCTTTCCCAGTTATGTATCTGACAACAGAGTAGTGTCTAGAATATACAAAGATCTCAAGAAACTAAACATAAAGAAAACAAACAGCCCAACAAAGAACTAGGTCACAGAATCACCAACCTAGAAGGCACTCCAAAGAATGCAACAGCAGCACTTCCAGCTTGGTGTCAACCAGCAGCTGAGTAATCAGAGTAAAGGCCTGCTCAACCGGAGGGAGTAGTGCTTATTATTAAACCTAGCCAACTACCAGTGGCTGTTGGGGTCAGGGACCTAGAAGACTGACTACTGCCACTTTTCTAAACCAGTACAATTTCTAATTCCATTCTAAATATTTATCCTTATATCCTTGAATGAGCATAGATCTCGCCTCTCATCAAGAAACTTCTTTTGTAGTAGCAGGAGACTATTATAGAAACCCACAAAGGTGCCCAACCCTAGTAGATACATTTATAGTAAAACCTGTACACCCAAGGCTCAGGGAACAGAGAAGAGGAGGAAGCAGCAAGATTGTAAGAGCCAGAGAATCAGGATGTCTGCTGTAAGACAGGGAAGCTGTACCTATGGTATCTCAAAAGTATGGTTGCCTAAGCAACACAGCACAGCAATACCAATCTGTATACCAATGTGGATGAGAGTAATCTCAAAACACCTATCTCTAGATGAAGAGCTGTAAGTAACTAGTGGCTGGTAAGGGGAATTAGTGTTCTCTAAGAATGAGCCCCCAGATGAGCCTCAAGAGGTCTGTTAAATACACACACATGAACAACTCTAAAAGGACTCAGGATGCAATTATATAGTCATATGTATGTATGTATGTATGTATGTATGTATATATATATATAAAATCAAATAAACCATGATCTTGAGAGCAAGTGGGGGGAAACATGGAAAAAGTTGGTAGGGGAGATGAAGGGTTGGAAATGATGTAAATATGGTAACTCATGTATTCTTAAAAGAAACTTTTTAATAAAAAAAGGGGGGCATAGAACCGAATAGATTTCTCAAAATGAACTACAAATGGCTAAAAAATATTTTAAAATGTATTTCATCATCAACCATGAGGAAAATGAAAATTAAATTAAAGCTGAAATTTGAGATTTGCATTCTGACTCAATTCCAGAATGGCGACCATCCAGAAAGCAAGGACAACAAATGCAGATTAGGATGTGTGGGAAGGGAGCCCTGTCACAGTTGGAAGAAGGATAGACTAATATGGCCACTGTGAAACTCAGTGTGGAGTGTCTCTTAGCTAGAAATACATCTATCATAATGATTGAGCTATATCATTACTGAACATATAACTCATATACTCAAAGGATCCCACATCCCCTACAGAGGTATGTGAATATCCATGTTCTTTGCTGAAATGTCAGCAACCTGGATGTCAATCAACTGACGAATGGATGTTGGATGTTGGCATATATTCACAACTGAAAGGAAAAATTGTAAAAGGTATAGGAAAATGGGTAGGACTGCAAAATTATACTAAGTAGCTCAGGAAGATATACAACACATATTCTTTCTCACATGGATCCAATCTTTGAACTTTTATCTTTCTGTGTTAAATCTAGAGTATCTATAAAGGTCAGGAGGCTTAAAAGGGGGTGGGGGGAGGACTATGAGACAGGGAAGGAAAGAGGCCTTAAGGGATAAGGGGATAGCAAACACATGTGCTGTGTAGACAATAGAGGGAAGACTGGGGATTAAAGGTTTAAGCAGGGCTGGAGACAGGGGAGAACAAGGAAATGAGGGTCAGTCAGCACTAAGGATTTGTGAGAAACCTTTATGAAAACCCACTAGTTTATAAGCAAATTAAAAACATAATTTAAAAATAAAAAAGGAGTTTGAACACGGATACTCTGAATAGATGGACAAAGCAGAATATTCCAGAAGACATGGGCTACTGAATCAAAATCTCAGTTCCAACCGGCGGGGGAGGGGGGGCCACATCCCATTGAGTTAATAGCAAGGGAGGAATCAAAGGTCCCCAAACAACAGAGGCTTCTGTCACTGTACCTGGTTGCCCACCATAGCCATCATTGCTGATGACATAGCATATTTTTGTTTCCAGACAGAAAAACCAAGCTGGAACTGATCTGAAAACTTCCTCCCTGTTGGCTTGTTAATATAGCGTCAGTAGATGCTATGTAGGCTCTGGGTGAGAAAAGTCACCAATAATATTATCCAGTGCTGAACCCTGAAAGCTGGTTAATATACTGGCCTGGTTAATATTTTGCCAACTGGATACAAACTAGTGTCATCAGGGAAGAGGCAACATCAACTGAGAAAATGATCCTGTAGGCAAGCCTATAAGGCATTTTATTGATTAATGACTGATGTGGGAGGGCCCATCCAATTGTGATAGTACCACACCCTTTGGGCAAGTGGTCTTAAGCTGTACAAGAAAGCCAGATGAGGGCTGGAGAGATGGCTTAGAGGTTAAGAGCACTGACTGCTCTTCCAGAGGTCCTGAGTTCAATTCCTAGCAACCACATAATGGCCATAACCATCTGTAATAGGATCTGATGCCTCTTCTGGTGTGTCTGAAAACATCAACAGCATACTCATATAAATAAAATAAATAAATCTTTAAAAGAAAGAGAGAAAGAGGAAGAGAAAAAGAGAGAAAAGGAAGCAAGCAAGCAAGTCAGCCAATAAGCCAAATGAGCAAGACATAAGGAGAGAGCCAATAAGCAGTGTTGCTCATGTCCTCTGCCTCAGTTCCAGCCTCTGGATTCTTGCCCTTGCCTAGAGCTTCTCCTGCCCTGACTACGTGATATGATGGACTGTGATGTGGAAGTGGAAGGAAAGCACATGCTTTCCTCCCCAAATAGCTCTGGTTACCAGGCCAATCGAGATTCCCAATTAAGGTGCACCAGGAGAGATTTGCTTCCCAGTACAAGAATGGCACACAAGTTACAGGATAACCATCAACTTCTTGATTGAATTTGAAGCCTATTCCACAGGAAGGAATTTACGCCTGATGTTGTAAACCTAATTAGAAGTCCCTGGCTTAGGAGGTGGTAGGCCTTGTAAGTAACTTACCACTTTTGTTAAATGACATGTTAAAATTTGATCAGAGAAGGTTCTTTTTTTGTTAGGAGTTAGTACATAAACTTGTTAACTCGTCACAGTGCTGAGCATAGTAACTGCTCACAGTGCTGAGCATAGTAACTTCTAAGTGCTCAGTCCTAAACTGAATGTATACATCAAGCTCATGTTGTAAAATGCTGTCTTATAGAGATGACATGGCCACTGCACTCTTGGACACATGGCAGCTATGGTTACCCGCACACAATCAAGCCAAAAAGACCAGTTGGCATCCCCACAAACAAGCACTAACTGGACTCAACGCATTAAAAAAAGAAGAGGATGTGAGAGCAGGAAGGGGATGTGTCGGAGTCGCTCTAGAGAGGGTGAGAAAGGAGATCAGGGGTGGATATGATCAAGGTACACTGTATACACATGAGACTGTCAACAAATACAATGAATAGGAGAAAAGCTAGGCCGATCTCATCCCATACACTTCCCCACTTAAACTGGTTTGAAACCAAAAGAAAGTTGAAGTTTTAAAAACTGATTTACTACCTTAGACTCTATAGTTTAAGAAGCTAATTCAGGATATTGCCAAGAGGTCAGAGAAAAATCAAGGTGGGAAGCACACAGCACAGAGTGCTCCAGTGTGGATGCTGGGAGTTACAGGTGCCAGGAGGAGTAGGATGTGGGTGACTTTCCCAGGCACACTCTGCAGCTGTGGGAGGAGAGGGCAGGCTTTTCCCAAGCAGCTGTCTGAGACTGCAGAGAGACTTGGATCTGCCATCTTCACCTTTCCCTCTGCCACAGAACATGATTTTGATGGAAGCAGGTTCTGGAGTTACAGAAAAATCATGAGAAGGGCAAAACAGGGGAGGTACTGGAAGGTGAGGGATGAAGGGACTGACCAGCATAACTCAGTCGGTAGGTTGGGTGCCTGTGTAACACATGCAATCCTGGTTTTGATCCTAGCTACACATACAAAGAAAAAAGTGCCTGCAGTCCTGCACAGGAGGTGAGGGTCAAAGTACAAGGACACATAATGAGTTTCAGGCTAGCCTGGGTTAAGTACAAGGACACATAATGAGTTTCAGGCCAGCCTGGGTTACACAAAACCCTGTCTTTAATGGGTGGGGTCAAGAGAAAGATTATAGGGTATGAAGCCTCAAGAAATTACAGCAGATCTCTAAAAACCCAGAGAAATGCCTTTCAAATAAATCTTCCATTAAAATGGCATTCCTTAAGGTGATCTGCCTTATAGGCCAGGAGTGTAGGAAGCTTATTACTGTAAACAAAAATTCCTGAAAAGAAGCTGTGTCTGGCTAGGAATAAAAATCTCCTGGAAGGAGTCTGTGTCTGCAGAGACTGACAGACCAACTGGGATCTCAGTGCTGTGGACACACTGAATTCCATAGGTTCAGAGGCTAATTACTTTATCTTGGTATAGTTTTAGCTTTCTGGAACAGCCATTTCTTGCCAGACTCTGTATCTGAACTAACACCTTGTGATAAATGATGATGATGATAATGATGATAATAAGAAGAAACAACTCTTAGAAGCTATTAACTTATTGGAAAACTAGCTTCCACTAATCCAAGAGCTATGAATGTCATCAAATAACATCTTTAGCTTACAGAAAAGAATCCCCCATCTTCATTTATCTGCCTCTGTGGTATAACCACCAATGTATTTTGAAGTTGGCTTAATTTATGATTTTCTTTGTTCTATACAATGATTAAAAACTGTGAAACTGCTCCTACATTGGAACATGGATTTTAAGGCAACATAATCTGTGTTCCTGAGCCATGGTTACTCATAACAACGCCGAACTAAATGATTTCCTATTCCCTTTAAGAGAAGAGCTGTGGTGTCAGCACCAAAAGGCAGCCCTAGGAATGGACACCTGCACAGTCTTATCTTTAGACAGAACATTTTAGTTATCTTTTTTTTATTCTCTATACTGCTTGCCCAAGCTCAGTTCCATATGTTCAAGAGCTACATTTCGTGGTCTTTGAGCATAATATTTCAGAGAATGTGAAAGTCTATTTGTTTCTAAAGAAAGCAGGATTTCAGTGTCTGAGGACAGGTAAAGGCTGACACAACAGTGTACAAGAGTACTGAACATTTTTACCTACAACCAGTAAAAAAATGTTACTGTTAATGTCACGAGAACATGATGTCCTTAGGCAACAGCTTTCTGATAACACCTAGGTCACCTCCTGAGGTTAGATAATTTAGGTAGGACTGGAAACTCAAGAAGCACAAGAGAGAGAGACTTTGGGGGCAATCTCCACAGCCAGTCCCACAATACCCAGAGGAAGCTCCACTCCCAGGCGCTCTAACATGCCCAGGATCATAGGATCAGGGGTGAGGAGGATACAACATCTGTTCCAACACCAGGATTAACTTGGTCCAGCGGGACCTAGGCATGCACGAACTCTGCCAGACCCGTGGCACAGGTTTCTTCCAGTCTGTCTGGGCAGTGCCCTGAGCAGACCTTGGCCGCAAACTCCGCAGTGAGTCCCACAATATCCAGAGGAAGCTCTACTCCCAGGCACTCTAACACACTCAGAATCCCAGGATCCCTTCTTTCACTTTAACAGTGTCATTTTATCCATGAAGTTTTAAAGATTGCATTTCTTATTTATTTTTTATGTGTGTGGTGGGTACATGATTACCACAGTGCATGTATGAAGATCAGAGAACAATTTGCAGAACTCCATTTTCTCCTCCCAACCAGTTGGGTCCTGGGGGTCAGGGGGCAGAACTCAGGTTGTCAGGCCTGGCAGCAGGCACCTTTACTCTGCAAGCTACCTTCCCAGCCCAATATGCAACATTTTAACTGTGATGAAGGTCAGTTTATTTTTATTTTTTGTTCTCTGTTTCTGGTGTCTTGTCCACAAACCCACAGTCAAGCATATCATTAAAAGTTCTACTAAGGTTCTTAAAAAATTAAGTTTTATAGCATTAGCTCTTCATTTTACAGCTTGGTCCAGCATATGAATGGGCAAACTGTGGCACATGCAGTGGAGTTTTAGAAGAATCATATTGAGTGGTTTGCTGGAAAATGGATCAACATGAATCATCAAATTAAGTGAAATGAGATGGACTCAGAAAGTGGGAGGGGCGGGAAGGGGAGGAGAAGGGGTGGCACAGGTGGTGACTCCACTCAGAATACATGGCACACTTGAGCTGCCTTTCTGAAACCCAGCATTACCATAATACCAAGAAAGTTCTTGATGTATCTACTTTAACCAGGAGACTACACACTTGCTACAAGTTCTACTCAATTTGCAGATCTGACTTGGAGCATAGCATAAAGTAAGGATGCAGCAATGCTACTTACTGCATTAAGAATCTGCCTCAGTTTCTCGAAGAGTCTTCAAGAATTACTGAACAAAATTCATTTTCTATGGTAAAGATTCAGAAGGTCTTCTCAATTGTTTGGATCAATTTAGCTATGAAGACCATTCAACAAATCTAAGAAGTCCAGTAGAACCCCAAGTACTCTTGTAGCTTAGCAAGGCTAGTTTTCCCTTCATTGCAGCTCCCATCCCATCTGCATACAAAGGCAACCACTGTTCCTCCTGAGCCAGGCCAGTATCCATACAGGAACAATTGGTAAATCAGTGCAAACAACAGGTGAACGGAGCCATCAGACAGAACTTGGTAAAGCCGAGTGGATTCAGAAACCCCAGGACCTTTATCCTAGAGGATGGTAGGTGCTTCATTTACTCCCAACCAAGTTTCTGTCCTGGAACACATGACCACGACACCCTATGGAGAGGACTGTGACAATCAGTCACATAGGGGCAATACCTGAAGCCCTTCCACATGCCGATGAGACATCCCTAACATCTCAGACCAAGCCAATAGAAAGCATCTGCCTTTGAAACCCACCACAAAATGTATATAAGATCCTATCCACAAGGAATAAAACACCTAAGAGTTACTTCATCAAAGACCATCTGAGAGTGTCTGTCTATAGAGCTGTAGCACTTTGGGGAAAGGAGTGGAAGCTGCAGTCACTTCTCAATTGGTGGCCCCAACCTTAGCTCCTAGCCATCGAGCTGACAGCTTGTTGGTGCCCCACAGTGTCGTCACTCAGCAGCAGTAGCACATAGAGATCTGACTCCCATTTCTGGCTTGCAGCACCTGCCCAATGGCACAGACTGGAGCAGTGGAGGCTTCAGAAGACTGACTCCCTTCCCCTTCCTTCAGAGAGTGCAACTCCTTAGCTGCTCTGGCCAGGCCAAAGCCCTGCAGATCTCTGCAGATAGCATCCAGTACACAGACTGGCAATCAGGCTCAGGAAGAAATATTTAGTATGTCTTCATGATATTGGCAGATGTGAATAACATATTTCACTTCAACAATAGAATATAGTCTGATTTTGGATTTTAGACACAACACACTGCCACTAAACACAAAGGATTTACCATGGAAGCTTTCCATCTCTGGGTCTAGAATTTATAATTTTAGTTTGCAGAAGACTACAAAAGCCCCCAAGCTTTATCAGCAAGCCAAGTGTCTTGAAAAATGAAAGTGTCTCTGAAATCCATATTCCCCAACAGTAACCCCACTGCCATGACCAAAGCAGATTTTCAATTGTTCTGAGCTACCAGTGTAATCAAAGGGCAGGAAAAGAACTGACAAGATGAAGGAGGACTTCCAATACCGAAAATGTGAAACAGAATCCACACTTCCATGCCCTGTTTATGTAACTTGGGTCTTGAGTAAGAAACTTGAGTTGGCTAAAATGTTCTTCTGATAATGAAAGTGGCTGAGACTGCAATGACTGTTACAGCTTTTCAATGACCAAACTTGCTGGCAACAGGCAGAGTCCAAAGCTGCCCAGTCTGAAGATTAGGAAAATGGAGGTTAGCTTTATTTAGCTCCCACAATAATACAGAAATGGTGACCTGTCACAATCATTAGACCCAGGCACTACTCTACAAACTAAACCTTACTTCTGAGTCTTGTGGCAATCTAAAATAAGCACCCCAAAGCATGTGCTTTGTGGTTATATGAATGGAGGCAGATACACAAATTATTCTCTTCATTCTAAATCCATCCAGAAAGGAAGGCATGAAGGTAGGTTAAAATGTTTGAGGACTTTTATATGTAACAAGAAGCCTTCCAATTACTTTTACGTCACTAAAAATAAAAAGGTGCTTTTTTAAAAAATAGTTTTATTATGAGACATATGCTTACGTATGTCTGTCTACCACTTTTGTACTTGGTGCCTGTAGAGGTCAAGAGAGGGCATCAGATCCTCTGGACTGGAGTTACAGATGGTTGTGAGCCATAATGTGGGTTCTGGGAAGCAGATCTGCTTCCTCTGTAACAGCAGCAAGTGCTCTTAACTGCAGAGTCAACTCTCCAGCCCCATGAATGAAGTTTTTATGTCTCCACACAAGAACAAGATCCACAATGAAAGTTGACAAACTTCTCAATTTTGGCTAAAGATTCATTCATTTATGAGACTTTACAGATTTCTTTTCCCCCTCAAGGCCACTTAACAATAGACCAAACCTATTCTTACTGCTTTTGTGTTACAGAAATTTCTACTCTCTCAACACCCAAAGACAGGATTTCTTTAGACTTCTCAACAAACTAATTAATCTCTGAGAAATGAGGCTGTATCAACAGAAATGAAATGTACAAACCCCTCAAAATAGCAATAAATGCTGCTCATATACTAAAACTGGATACAAAGTAGATTTGTGTGTCCTCTTGTTGCTAAAGCAGAGCCTACTCCTTCTCCTAGAGGTCCAGTGACAACCCAAGATATAATTCCACCAGTGTTCACATTGGGGAACCTATGAGTCTCTAGAGCTCCCTTACAGAGTGTAGGAGATGGGTTTCTTATAGGGGGTAAGTATTCCTACCCTGACAAGCCACCACAGGAAAAACTTTACCCAACAGAGATGTAGGCTTTCCTGTATCTATACTGATGGAGTACTCTTCTCCTCTAGTCTTCCCCTGTCTATGTACTTTAGTCCCTCTTCCAAGTCACATGCAGTTAAGGCAGAGTTGCACACAAAAGGTGGTAGGAAACAAGGGAGTATAGCTAAGTCTCTCAAGATGATGGCTGCTTGGCTTGGAGGACAGTTACTTGAGATTCTTCTTCAAGTAGTACACTGCTGGGTACAGCAGCATTTGCCTGTAATCCTAGTTTTGGGGAGGCTGGGGTAGAAGGATGGTACATTTGAGGCCAGAATAGATTACAAAATGCACCCCCACACACACTCCCAGCATTCCTTGCTCTCTGCTTCTTGATCCATCAGGGACTCCAGGAGTTAGTTGAAAGTTTCCAACCATCATGACTGTCTGCCTCTTAAATGGTGAAAAAATCCATCCTTCCTTCCTTAACTTGGTTCTGTCAGGTACACTGTCACAGCAACAGGAAAGTAACTTAACACAATGCCCCGTTGGTCTTAAGAAAGATGAAGCCAAGGCAAAACCCCTGAATCTACCCTGTAATACACAGTCCTGTAAGGGGTACACCTTGCCCTGTTAACCCTTCAGTGTCCAAGACTTACTTCCTTAGCTGTGGCAGAGCCCTGGACACTTGTCGGGGACAGAAATGTACCACAGATGCTGGCTGTGGGAGACAGCAGGATTTGAAGTTAACCTGTGTGAACGCAGATGCATAAGTTGCTTGCTGTATGATTCTGAACAGGCCATCTCCTCTGATAGCCAATTCCTCCTTCATAAAATGGAACAGCTGTAACTATTTTGTGAGGCTTTTATGATATGAGGAGATAAGGCATATAAACTGAGAGGCACACAGTAAATGCTTTTTTTAAAAAAAGATATTTAAGCCTGGTCTGTAAATATAGTTCACTGGTAGAGTTCCTGCCTAGCATGTGTGGGGCCCTAAGTTCGATTCCCAGCACCAAATAAACAAAAACAAAAACAAGCAAAAAACCCTAAAAAGTAAGGAAAGTAATTGCTGATCCCAAAGATGGGAGGAGAAAGAACATGACCCAAATCATCATGGCCACATTAATTAAAGCAAGTTTTTTCATTTGTGTACAAGGGCAGCCTTCCTCAAAGGTGGGGCTTGGGGAGGGGGGGCAGCATTGGAAGTGAGGAAGACAAGAATTTTGTAGAGCTCAGGGGTAGGGAGTTTCTAAATGGGTGATTTGTCAGGAAAAATAGGCAGAGTTAAAGGAGCAAAAGCTCATAACAAGTTAGTCCTAACAGCCTCCTGAAACAAAGTCATGATTGTCATTTCTGGGACAGGCAAGACAGAACCATTTGTAGTTAAGGCTACAATCCTTGAGATTCAGAGGCTTAATCATAAACAGGAGTGAACCTAGTTTGTCTTGACTATAAGATGGCTTTTAAGCTTAAGATGGAGGCAGGCTTGTTCTTCAACAAAAATAAACAAATTTTATTTAGGTGGAAGAGGGCCTGTTGGATTGCTCCCAAAATAGCCCATTCCTATTTCCTAGCACTCACATCTTTATTGAGTCACCTTTCACAGCCTAACGCAGGTGGTATGTGTAACCCAAAGAATGTGGTACCAGTTTTATAAAAAGTTGCCGATTCTGCCTCCGGCTTTTTCTACCTTTCTTACCTAATATAGTATATCCCCACGGTGAGAAGCCAGCGGCTATGTTCTAAGCCCAGGGAGAGAGAGGCCACAGGGAAAGAAAAGAACTCTAGCCAACAGTCAGGCAGGAGCTGAGCTTGGCTAACAACTGAGGGTGAGCTGCTGCTCCCAAGGCGAGCTTGCCACTGTCTGCCTCACTACAAAATCTGAGGACAAGTCTTAAGTCACAGAGACTTAGCTACTCCTTCTGCTCCTGGACTCCTGATCCATAGAAACCATGAAATATGTGCTTGATAAGTACTGTAGCATTTTTCTCTGTCCAATCATATTAGGGCAGTGACAGGCCTGTGAGTGGACAGGAATAGAGAGGTGGAGCTAGAGTTGGAGGAGGAAAAAGGTCAGAGGAACAGGAGGGAGGTCATCATCATGGAGACAAACTACGAGGACCAGACCCCACGAGGTTATACAACCAAGCAAAAGTTTTTACAAAACAGATTAATTGGGTTAGAATATTGTCTTTATTATTTGGTTCTGAAATTATTGTATTGGCATCTTATAAATTGTGAATTTATTGTTATATAAATCTGATTGGATATTAAGGCCTTAAGCGTCATGCTTTACTTACCCAGTCTTCGGCTCTATTTAATGAATGATTGTGGAGGTGTATAAAAAGTTGCATGTGAGCAAGATGTTTTTAATACCTGGAAGAGAATAATAAGAGCCCGCCGGGTTGTGGTGATGCCAGTCAATACCAGCTCAAGAACGTGGCCCTGCGGGAAAGCGAGTTTTCGGGGTAGATTCATTTTTTAAATTCAAGTTTGTGGGGTGGATTCATTTTTTAAATTCCTGCAACAGATAAGTAGTTTTAAAATGCTTGATAGTTTTAATTTGCTGAATTTGTGGCTGGCTTGCTAAAAAGAAAGTAACTGAGTAACAAAGTAACAAAGAAAGAAAGGAAATCCTCATATCTGGAGACTAGTCAGAAAGAAAGTTGAAAAAATAAGTACTCTGAAATTCAAGAGACAATTCCTTGAGCAAGCAGAAGACTGTTACAAGAATCCAAGATAAACCTTACCACCTAAAAGTATTGTATATACTAGTTTATTTTATTTTTCTGAGACAATGTCTCATATTGTTGCCTAGGCTAGCTCAAATTCCTGTTAACCCTCTTGCTTCCTGCCTCTTAAGCTTTTGGAGTACAGATATGAGCCATGGTACCTGATGATATACTACATTTCATTACTATATTAACACACTTAGGGCAATAACAGGAGTATGAAAATCTTCAAATTTGGAGACTAGTCAGAAAGGAAGTTGAAAAAATAAAAATCACCTGATTTTTCTGCAGCAACAGCTTCCTGTTTGGTTAGGAGAGAGCTACACTTAAAAATACCCAAAGCATGTTTTCAACTTGAAATGTCAATGGCAGGAAGCCACCCCAAAGACCTCTGACAGCTAGCAGCCCAGCACAGGATCAACTCTTCCAGCAGAACTGGAATGTGGGAGGAGCTACCACAGTGAGTGGGTGAGGAATCACACAGAGCGCAGAGCAGCACTTGAGGGCATCTGCCCCGTATGTGAGCTCCAGGGTGTGTCACTTTCCCTTCACCTACCCATTCCTGCTTAGAGACAAGGCTAGGGTTACTTGCAAGAATTATGAAAGTGAATGAATGAGGAGCTGTAAGGTGCAGAAATCAAATGTTTTATTCTGATGCACTTTTAAAATTGTGATGGAACCCAGGAAGGATGCATTAAGATATTAAGACACAGTATTTACATTAGGCTGAGGCACTGTAAGTACACCTGCTGGAGGATGGGGGCTAATACAAAATCAAAATGCACCTCAGGCAAAACAGGAGTCACATTGAACTATATACACTGTCCTCTTCAGAGAGAGGCTGTGGTGATCAGAGGGCTCAGCAGTTTATTATGGGAAGATAAGCCTGTTTTCACGGAAATAAAATCCAACCTCTGGCTCTTTCTTTCTGAAAATACTGCTCTTAAGATCGTATGGACTGGGAGCTATGCTGCCAAGTTTAAAGAGGAGTCTGCTAACTGGATGACGAAGGTAAGGACCAGTGTCTGCTGAGTGTCTATGGTGGAATTTGAATCAGATCAGGATCACTTACATGCTAAGTGGTGGGTGGCCTAGCCCCCCTACTTCAGCCTTTTGGCCAAGTATGCATTCTAGACATCAGCTACAACCCTCCAGACACACATATCTCTTTTCCTCTTCCCTTATTTGGGGACATGGGCTAGAATTGTGCTTCCTTACAACTTAAGAATGCTTAGAAGATGAGCTGTGCTTTCAGTCTTGAAGGAATTTAGGTAAAGTGACTCTGAGAAGTCATTTTTTCAAAACAGCTTTGACTTCCTTGACAAAGGAGCTGGAAAATTTGCCATTTAAATCCTTCCCAAATGTGACTAGCTCCTAACTAGAACATGTTCAGGGTGGATTCCAGAAACCCAGGAGGAAAAAAACAACTGGAAAGTGTAGGCCCAACCAGACTCATAATTGAGAACTCACAAGGAAGGGCAACATCAGCAGTAAGAACTGATTCTCAGAGAACAAATTCTAGCAGTAAAGTAGAATAAGACTAAATCAGAAATAGAGTAGTCCTACAAAGTCTAAAACAAAGTCCTAACAGTATCCCTAGTGATTTGTGAGGAGAAAATAACACCCTTTTAAGAGGGCAATAATTACCATTATGAGGAAGGAAATAAACAAGAAATCTTAAGAAACAGAATAAATTAAAAAAAAAATGAAGAGGAAGAACAAGAAACAGGGTTGGGACAGAACTTAGTGCTGGCTTATCATGTGAGATCCTAGGTTCCACACACTGCTCTGTACCAACAGGAGACATGCTATCATATGAAGTAAAATAGAACAGACACAGAAGACAACAATTATATTCACCCAACAACAGCAGCAGCCACAGCTGGCAGGTGACAGACACTCTCAGCTGAATCAGATGACAAACTGTTCAGATGGGTAACCCTAAATCCATGTTGAGTATCCAAGAAAACAGGGGAAAAATGAATTAAAAAGATGAAGAGAACCGGGTGGTGGTGGTGCACACCTTTAATCCCAGTGTTTGGGAGGCAGAGGCAGATAGATTTCTGAGTTCGAGGCCAGCCTGGTCTACAGAGTGAGTTCCAGGACAGCCAGGGCTACACAGAGAAACCCTGTCTTGAAAAACCAAGAGAGGTATAGGTGCTTGAGAGATGGCTCAGTGGTTAAGAGCACTGCCTTGCTTTTCCAGAGGTCCCGAGTTCAATTCCCAGCAACCACATGGTGGCTTACAACCATCTGTAATGGGAGCTGATGCCCTCTTCTGGTGTGAACAGTGTACTCATATACATAAAATAAATAAATAAATAATTCTTAAAAAAAAAAGAGTGAGACAAGTATAGTTTTGGGGTTTCCCCCCTAAAACTGATGAAAGAACTTAGTCCACACTTTCGAAAAGGTTAGGAAATTCTAGGACAGATAAATGTAAGCAATGCCTATCAGGCCTAATGGTCTAAACCCTAAACTCCAGGTACGCAGGAGAACTGCAGGTTCAACTTAATTGGGGGGAAGGGGGAAGAGGGGGAGAGAGAGGAGGGAAGAAAAAGAAAAGAGAAAAAGAGGTGAGGATATAGCTTAGAATAGAGACCTTGGCTCGCATGTACAATGCACCAGATCCAGTACCACAAATGAAGAGACAAGTCATACTTTGCCACATGTGTATGGATCTGTTCCCAGGATCCAAGGGGCAAGGCACAGCATTTACTGAAGAATGTGAGAAAGATTATGAATCAAATGAGGATCAAAGTGGATAATTTCTCTGCTAATGCTGGCTTCTGAGGAAAAGCCTTATCAAGTATTTATGTAATAGGGCACACATGAAACATAAGTGACTGAATAGCAGACATTTGTCTAATTCTACAAAGACCTGAATATGTAAGTGAACACACAAAATATTTGTCTTAGCGAAAGACAGGCAGATATCAGAATGAGACTTTAGTTATATGCTTTTATTCAACCCAACTAATACCCCAGGAAGGAAAAAAAATTGAAATATCCTAATACCATGTGGAAATACAGGACTCAACGCCTTTATGAAAGGCCTTGCTTTACAGCTAACTGAAGCACTGATGTTCTACTTTTGACACTAGCCAACAATATCCCTCATCTGCCTTCTCAAATCCTCCATTTCTATGTAGCCAGAGTAATTCTCACTGCAGTCCCACAGACAAAGACAACTGTTCAAAGACCAGAGCTGATAGGTCTGCTCCAGAAAGCTTGTTAAAACACTGGCAGTTTCTGCCTGTTTTGAAGCTAGTGGCCCGAAGTTACTTTTCTTCCCAGCAGTGACCCTGAGTCCAGCATTATTTCTAACATTAAAAATAACTTACCCACTGAATTACTTGAAATTTCTGAAATTTAAGGGCAAATATTAGAAATGGGCTAATGGTTATATTTACAAACATTAAACTGCATTATAACTATGAAAAATTCAGTTTGATACCTTTGAATGTATTAAAAATTCTAAAATCACCATCTAAATCTTAAATATAAATTTCTAAATGTGTTATATAGTTAAATTTCATCTTAGCCTTTTCTATTATATCACAGATACAACAAAATGACAGAGGCTCAGATGGCTGCGGGCTGAGCACTGGAGAGTGCAGGAAGAGTATAGCTCCTAACTAAAGAGGTGAGAGAAAGCTGTGCCCGGCCTCTGCATGGCCTTCTCTGTTTGTGGGCATTTACTAGCCTAGGACAGGTTTTACAACTACAATTTCTACAAAGTATAGTCTGAACATGTTTTCAAAGTTCCTCTACTAAATTCTACTTTCTATTAAAATGATCAGAAATTAAAAACTACAAACTGTCAAGAACAAGGAGGTACCGCCCGGCAGTGGTGGTGCACGCCTTTAATCCCAGAACTTGGGAGGCAGAGGCAGGCGGATCTCTGAGTTCTGAGTTCGAGGACAGCCAAGGCTACATAGAGAAGCCCTGTCTCAAAAAAAAAAAAAACACAAGGAGGTAAGAATGAAGATAACTAATAAAAGGATGCTGACAGAGGCTGGAGAGATGGCTCAGCAGTTAAGAGCACTGACTGCTCTTCCGAAGGACCAGAGTTCAAATCCCAGCAACTACATGGTGGCTCACAACCATCTGTAATGAGATCTGACGCCCTCTCCTAGACTGTCTGAAGAGAGCTATGGTGTACTTGCATATAATAAATAAATAAATCTTAAAAAAAAGTATGCTGACAAAATTTTGGAAAACAGACAAAAATAGCAAGTTGGTTAGAGAAAGCAGAATCTTCAGTGTCTAGGGTTGAGAGGGGTGATCAACAACAAATTGATCTGAGTCATGGCATCCTAAAAGGCTCAGGACATTGCTGTACCCCTGAAAGTATGAGCGAGAACTAACGCAGCCTGTTTGTGCTGCTGTTACAGAACGCCACAGCCTAGGTAAGTTATAGTGAACGGAATGTGTGTGACTCATCATTCTGGAAGCTGAGAAGCCTAAGAGCAAAGAACTATGCCAATGAGGGCCTATGTGCAGAGTGGGAGAAGGACCACATGACAGGTGAGCTCCTGAGAGACACAAGTAAAGGAGGCCCAAACCCATCCATTCACCAGGAATCTTACTACTGTGGAATGCAATCCACTTCTTCAAGGTAATGCATTAATCCAGCAACAAGGAAAGAGCCTCATGACTCACTCAGGATAGAACCCAGGGCCTTATGGCTCCATGCAAGTGCACCACCGCTGAGCTACCTACTAGCTTCTCATCATTTCTTAAAAGTCCCCACCTCATAAGGCTGTTGTACTGGAAGCTAAGTTTCCAACATATGAACTTGGGAGACACAAACAATACAAAGGACAACAGGAGTTTTATGTCCTTATAAGAAACAATTAGATTTCAATATCCATATTCTATATAGTATAACTATATCACTCTAACTCAATTAAAGTTGAGGTTTATTCTCAAGAAAGAATGAACAGTGAGGTGCAACGTGGGAGCAGGTAAGATCACACAGAATCAAGAGGATAATGTGAGAACCTACCCTTCTGTGCACTGAAACACCATCTGGTCTACCAAGACTGCCACACAGTACAACTCTTCTCTCACATTGACCTAACTGCATTCTGGAAAGAGTTTTGGAAATGGTAGAACTCTAACAAATCTGTTTCCTAGGAAGTAATTTTCAATTCCTTACCACTAAATGTTATAAAAGCAAGTTTTGGCAAATTTACATAACAACATGCTGTGATGATAGAATCTCCTTCCGGGGTTGAAGAGATGGCTCAGCAGTTAAGAGTACTGACTGCTCTTCTAGAGGACCTTGGTTCAATGTCCAGCACCCACATGGCAGCTCACAACTGTCTGTAACTCCAAGATCTGACAACCTCACACAGACATACATGCACACAAAAACATACCAGTATGCATAAAATAAAAATAAATAAAATTAAAAAAAAAGAATCTCCTTCTGGCAAGAAGATCACATACTTTAACTGGGAAACAAAGGAAACACATGCATTTGAATAACAGCAGTAGTGAAACTCTCCTTAGGGTATTACCTCCAGAATTATTCAGAAAAAATTGTATTTATTTAATTATGTACTTGTGTGAGCTGGGCAGTGGTGGCACACGTCTTTAATCGCAGCACTTGGGAGGCAGGTGGGCTTGAGTTTAGGCCAGTCTGGTCTACAGAGTAAGTTCCAGGACAGCTAGGGCTACACAGAGAAACCCTGTCTTGAGAAAAAACAAACAAACAAAAAAGCTGTGTGAGAAAAACACATGAATCTTTTCTAGTATATTGAGATCTGTATTGGCAGACTTGGACAGCTTATCATCATCATCCTCCTCCTCCTCCTCCTCCTCCTCATCATCATCATCATCGGTATTTTTAAGACAGGCTCTTATTGTATAGAACAGGCTGGCCCTGCATCAGCCTCAGGAGTGCTGGGATTATAGGTGTTGTCACATTTGGCTTCTAATAACTTTATTTGAAATTATTTAAGGATGTAACAATTGCCTGCACCAGTTCAAAAAGAGAACACCAAACCATATGTAAAGTGTACCCACTGTAGCAATCTGGAGAAAATAACTATGTTATTTAGATAGTAATACTGAAGAATATTTGCTATTTGTAAAAAAAGTCTTGAGAAACCCATAAACCTTATATTATTCCACACTCAGTGGACACACTATTGCTGCAGCTATATATATATTATTCCACACTCAGTGGACATACTATTGCTGCAGCTATATATACTTCTGCTTCAAGGACTAATACCCTCTCCTTGCTCCATGTTAAACTTATAGCACCATCCACTTTTCCTGCCAGACTGAGAATACCAGAACAAAGGCACAAACCTCCTCCATCTGCCACATCTGAACGGTCCAGCTTGGCTTCCTTGTGCTGGCCTTCTGCAACTTTCACTGCAACAGCCCGGCAAATAGCCCCAAACTTTCTGTCCAGAGAACGGACTCCTGCTTCTCTGGTGTATCTGTTAAGATAAAAATGTTTTACTTTTGGATAAACACCACCTGTAAATAAGGAAAAGAGGAACAGCCAGTTCCTTAAAGAAACAATGTAGATTTGAAAGTTAATTTTTTTAAAAATACTAATGTCTCCACACATAACACATTTCATTAAAATTAGTGTTGTTGTTGTTTTTTAATATTAGGGTGTCTTTTCAGCCACAACTATTTCTCTACATAATCTTCAACTGTTACCCTTTATATAAAACCAAATCTTTGGCTGTACAATATAGATACCTAAAATAAATCTGGCAGTACATTAAATAGCACTTATTTCTTGGTGATATATTAAGGAGTTTACTGATCACAATTTGTCAATGTAATTTGGTTCTAAGTTTATTTTTCTTGAAATACCACTGAAGAAATCAGAGACTGACTGGAGCTTGGTGGTGCCTGCACTCTCAGCACTGAGAAGGCAAAGGTCAAGGGATCAAGAGTCATCTTCACGGCTGCAGGCCAGCCTGAGCTAATTGGTATACTGTCACAAACAAGTAAATTTTAAAAACCCTCTAAAACCTAAGACAGAAATAAAAACCAAAACAAAAAATTCCAAATCACAAATCAAGAAATATGCTAATGAACTGAAGAGTCAGTTCTCAAAGTAAGAAACACAGCTAATGAAGATCTAAACAGTGTTCACCATTCTCAGCCACCAGGAAATGCAAATTAAAACTGCATGGAGACTCCATCTCACCCAATTAGAATAGCTGTCATCAGAGAAGCAACAGATGCAGGCGAGGATGTAGGGATGCTGACAAGAAACACTGTGTGGAAGTCAGTGTAGAGCAGAGGTTCTCAACCTTCCTAATGCTGCAACTCTTTAATACAGTTTTCTCACGTTGTGGTGACCTCCAACCATAAAACTATTTTTGTTAATTCGTAACTGTAGCTTTGCTACTGTTATGAATGATAATGTGAATATCTGATATGCAGGATATCTGATACGTGATCCTTGTGAAAAGGTCGTTAGATTTCCAAAAGTGTCACGACCCAGAAGCTGAGAACAACTGGTATAGAAGTTACTCATAAAATCCAAACTAGACCTACAAGATAACCCAGCTACACTAATCCTGGGAGGATACTTGCAGGTCTGTAAGTCAGCACACCACAGAGATTCTTACATATACATTTTGATTGCTGTACTACTAACAGTAATCAAAACATGAAGCCAACCTAGCTGTCCCTCAACAGACAGATAAAGAAAATGTGGTACACAGACAGTAGAATTTTACTGAGCAGTAAAGAAGAATTAAATTACAACACATGCAGGAAAATGGATGCACTTGGAAATCACTCACGTTAAATGAAATAAGCCATACTCAAAATGAGTAACATGTTTTTTCTTAACCACAGAATCTGGACTTGAGTTTGTGTGTATGCATGACATGACAGTAGAAAAGGGCGGGGTGGGGAACTAGGAAAAAGGAAGGAGGGAAGCAGACATAGAAGCAGAAGAGGAAATATGTGAAAGAGGAAGGAAACCATGCAGACATCGAGGGAAGACAAAGGCAAGAACAAAGTATAAAGATACGTGAGCATGTGCTTGCTTTGTCAGCACATCCACTAAAATTGGAACAATACAGAGAAGATTAGCAAGGCCCCAGTGCAAGGATGACAGACAAATTCTTGAACTGTTCTGTATTTTTGGAATATTACTCAGCTATTAAGAACAAGGACATCCTGAGTTTTGCAGGCAAATGGATGGAACTGGAAAATATCATCCTGAGTGAAGTAACTCAAGACCCAAAAGGACATACATGGTATGTATTCACTAATAAGTGGATATTAGCCAAAAAAGTACAGAATACCCAGGATACAATCCTCAAGCTGAAGGGCCCAAGTAAGGATACCTCAATCTCACTTGGGAGGGAGAAGAAACCAATCACAGGAGGCGGAGAGGGAAGGAGGGACCTGGGTGGGAAAGGGATCAGAGAGGGAACATGATCAGGTATTGGGTGGGGGGGAACAGAACTGAAGCCCTGAGGTCCAGCAGAAAGAATGGAAACAGGCAACTTCGGGAGGTAAGAGGTGTGGGGGGGTGCCCTCTAAAATATACCAGAGACCTGTGAGGTGAGAGACTCTCAGGACTCAAAGGGATGGACCTTAGATGAAATGCCCTACAGTGGAGAGAGGGAACTTGTAGAGTCCATCTCCAGTAGAAAGACAGGACATCAAGTGAAGGGATGGGGTCGCCATCCCACAGTCAAAACTCTGACCCAGAATTGTTCCTGTCTGAAATAACTGCAAGGACAAAAATGGAAAAGAGACTGAGGGAAAGGAGGTCCAGTGACAGGTTCAAACTGGGATCCATCTCAAGCGGAGGTCCCAAGGCCTGACACTTACTGATGCTATGGTGTGCTTACAAACAGGGGTCTATCATGACTGCCCTACGAAAGGTCCAACAAGCAGCTGAAAGAGTCACATGCAGATATTTACATCCAACCAATGGACAGAAGATGCTGACCCCTGTGGGTGAATTAGGGCAGGCTGAAAGAAGCTGAGGAGGAGGGCACTCTTATAGGAAGACCAGCAGTCTCAACTAACCTGGACCCCCAAGAAATGACTGTAGGGAGGGACAGGCAACATTAGAGACTGTACCCAGGGCTCCATGCGCGTGATGTAAACATTCTATCACTGATCTGTGTTCTTAACCCATTGGGAGTACTAAAGAAAAGGAACATTTAGTTTGAAGAAGAGGTCTGTTTATAGTGTGTAGACCTGAAAATATTTCCTTTTAATTTCAGAAGGAAAAGTTCCAGATGCTGCAGATGTCTCTGTAAGGCAGGAGTATAAATTCTTAGGACAGAGACTATGAAAACATACAACATCAGGATTCGCACCAGGAAGGGGAGCTCAGTAAGTACCTGAGAACTACAAGGTTCAAATGACCTTGACACAGGGAGGGAGGGAGGAAGAACATCAGTGTGACTATAGCTCACAGCAAAGGATGAAAAGCTCTCGCCATGACAGTATGTCTCCTGTGTCTGGCAACTCAGGGCCTGGAACTTAAGTGGAGTAGTGTCCAGTGTACTGTCCACTGTTGTGTTCTGCTTAAAGTGTCAGAAGTAGTAAGACTGCTCAAGAAAGTCCCTAGTGTCTACAGCTTTTACAATCTCATGTTTTGATCTAACAAGTATGTAAGAGGCAGTAATTGGGAACTACAAATAACGAACTTTTGATCATCAATCTTAGAAGTAGGCAAGCCAGGTGTTGTCTCAATTAAACCCGCTTTCCAGATGTAGACACTAGCATAAAGGTTCAGTGGCTTATTAGAAGCCCAGAGTGATGTCACTGCTGGAAGATGTTAGCTAATCACTCAATTTATTTCTTCTGGCATTACCCACATAGTATATGTCAAAACAAATTAAGAAAAAGAAATTCTTGGTTGGATTTAGACCTACTTTCTCAATATAACTAAATAGACCTGCAGAAAAGTTGGCACAGATCACAAAGCAGTGAGAGAGACCTGGCAAGCATAAAGGGAGGCTTCACATTTCTTGAAAACAACAGTTACTAGGAAAGGGCTGCTGGAGTTCTTGGCAGACCCATGTTGTTCGGAGGGTGCAATCAATCTGTAATAGTGAGCCAGGAAAACTGTATAAGGCTATGGCCAACATAAATTCCCAATAGGGTCTATTTTTCATTCAAACACATGACCTAAAAATGACATGAAGTAATACTTTACTCTTTTTTTGGGGGGAGGGGGGGAGTTAGAGGGAAGGAAGAGTACAGGTTTTTCTACATAGCCCTGGCTGTCCTAGAACTCACTCTGTAGACCAGGCTGGCCTCAATTGAACTCAGAGAGATCCACTGCCTCTACCTCCCAGTGCTGAGATTAAAGGCATATGCCATCATGGCAAACTCTATTCAGAAAAATTTATGTAGAGCTTGTCACAGGCTTAAGTACTTGGTAGCAGCTTTGGAAAAGAACATTCTCTATCACTCCAGTGATAAACTTCAAGGATTATTATTTTTTTTTAAGTCTTTTAGAGAAGAATAGAAAAAGATGACCCTAAAAGAAAAAAAGATGTCTGAAAGTAGCAGCTTGACTTTCATTGTTATTATTGTTTTGTTTTCTTTTGTTTTTGCTTTTTCTCCCAAAACAAGGTTTCTTTGTATAGCCCTGGCTATTCTGGAACTTGTTCTGTAGACCAAGTTAGAAGTGGCCTAGGACTCAGAGGTTTGCCTGCCTCTGGCCCTAGTGTTTGGATTAAAGGTATGTGCCACCATGTGCATAAAAAACACTTTCACTGAATTATTGGCATGGAGAAAAAGATCCCACCTTTAGCTGGGTGGTAGTGGCACATACTTTAATCCTAGCACTTGGGAAGCAGAGGCAGGCGGATCTCAGTGAGTTCAAGGCCAGCCTGGTCTACAGAGTGAGTTCTAGGACAGCCAGGGCTACACAGAAAAACTCTGTCTCCAAAAAAAAAAAAATTAAAAAAAAAAAAAATCCCATCTTCAAGAAGACAAACCTGGTAATGATGGCCAGCGTGGTGAGCTGGGGGATCTGGATCTGCTGAGGAGTCAGCCCGTGCTGCTCCAGCTGCTTAGGGATCAGGTGCCTGTGCGCAATCTCTATCTTCTCCTCCTGTGTGTACCCTGGAAAAGAAGAGACCTTTGCCTCTAAGTATCCACCAGGCTTGTACACTGCCACATTTTCTTCAGTTTTTAAGGTTTATTTACTTTATTTTATGTATATGAATGTTTTGGGTACATGTACGTTTGTATACCATGTAGATGCCCACAGAAATCACAAGAGGATGTAGTAGTTCTTGGGACTGGAGTTATAGATGGTTGTAAGCCACTATGTGGGTGTTGAGAACCACACATTGCTCATCTGGGAAAGCAACAAGTGCTCTCTAAGCTCAACTATCTCTCTAGCTTTTGCTACAGTTTTTAGTCGATTAAATGCAGATTCACTAGATCTGAGATTTAGAATGAGCTTAAGTATTACTTCAACTAACACTGTAACCAGAATAAGGAAGTTTAAGCTAAATCAGTTTGGAATTACCTTCACATTTAAAAAGAATATATATAATATTAAGAGCCTTTATGTTCTTATTGACTAAAAAGCCTGACTGAGCAGAGATTTATCTTTAAATTCTGTAAGAAGAAAAATCCCACCTAATGTACCCTCTTTGTCTAATAAACAGTGGTTTCAAATATAGGTTGATAACTCATCTTCTGGGTAGGAAGAAGAGGCCTGGAAATATCCACAGCCCAGAGGACAGGATGACCGCAGTTGCTGAGGGAGGAGGCAGCATCACAGAGCTCACCTCTGATCACCTGCCACTGTCCTCATCACCTCACGGTGCATCACTGCATCTCATGGACTGGCTGCCTTCCTTTGTAAGTTTCTGGACAACTGAATCTCATAGATTACTTTAGCCATATAAACACACAAAAGCAACATTTTACTAACCACATTTTAAAACTAGATAAAAAGGTTTTCAGGTAATTAAGAAATTCAGGCCAGGCAGTGGTGGCGCACACCTTTAGTCCCAGCACTTGGGAGGCAGAGGCAGGCAGATTTCTGAGTTTGAGGCCAGTGTGGTCCACAGAGTGAGTTCCAGGACAGCCAGGGCTACACAGAGAAGCCCTGTCTCGAAAAAGAAAAAGAAAAGAAAGAAAAGAAATTCAGCTAAAATTAGGAAGAGTAAAAATGTTCAGAATGAAAATGTATTACCACATTTAAATGTGAATGAATATATTTAGAGTCTACCCTGTTTTCACTAAATGAATACTTACTAATGTTGGATTTTTTTTTAAGACAAAATAATTTTGAGCAATTAAGTAAAGTGAAAGGGTTAGGATGAGTATAACTTAAAAAGTTTCGGATTTTTTGTTTTGTTTTTTGTTTTTTTAACACTATAGTGAGGAGAAGACATGGTTGAAAAACACAACCAACTGTGTCACTATCTACCATCATCTCTGAGAGGAAGAACGTAGCCTGAAGGAAGGCGTCATGAGCTTTCAGGGGAAAATGAGGCCAGAGCCATCCAGGGGAAAGTGAGAGTCAATTATTGTGTAATATTTCTCCAGAAAGAAAAAAAAGGCAGAACTGTCAAAGCCTGATGGAGAGGGAAGCTGTAATGGGTTTTAGACATTGGCTTTGTATAAATAAGTCTTTTTCATCTGTAATTTTGAGAACTGCTTCATAAAAGAATATCTGACATTCAAAGAAGTTATCATCCCTGAAGGCAACATTACAGTTGAATGTGAAGTCAACGCTGGCTCTTTCTTAGTATATTCCAGAACATATATTCTTATCTGTCATCGTACAAACAAACAAACAAACAAACAAACAAACTAACTAACTAACTCTCACTGTTTGACACTGACTCTATAGAAAAGATGGTTTATACCCCTTGTGTAGAATTAAGATTAAATAGTGACAAATTAACTTCCAGACAACTGAAACTCCCCAGCATGACCAATTTTAAAGGGTATGCTCAAAGGAGAGGGCAGGCTATATACTTATGAATGAAGTACCTGGAACTTGAATGATCTCCATCCTGTCCAACAAAGCAGGTGGAATAGTAGCAGTAGTGTTGGCAGTAGCTATGAAAAGAACTTGGGAAAGGTCAAAGGCTACATTTAGATAGTGATCCGTGAAGTTATGGTTTTGTTCAGGATCCAACACCTAGGAAAGAATGATTAACATTTAAGCAAACTTAGTTCCAACACCAATCTAAAACCCATGCACTATATCAGCAAGTTGACATTTCTGTTCAATAGTTAGATGATAAACATAGAAATAATTTAACAACCTGACCACCCCATATTCTAGATCCTTTATAAAAACATGTCACACATTCTACTGTCAAAATAGCTGGAGCCCAGGAGGGCACGCCAGCACAAAGACAAGGCCGCTGCCTCGCTGAGCTGTCCTCAGATCTCTACCACCAGCTCTTGAGGACCACAAGTACCTATCCTGCAGAAACACTTTTACTTTTAGTACCATAGCTGAAATACAAAGTAAAAAGCAGATTATTTTCAAATTCTTAGGTAAATTAATAATCAGTAGATTCTTCAAACATCTGAATATCGGTTTACCTGGAAGGGGAATTCCACATAAGACAAACTTATACAAATTGTTACTATATTCTTATATAACACAATGAGAAACTGACTTCTTTCTTTCTTTCTTTCTTTCTTTCTTTCTTTCTTTCTTTCTTTCTTTCTAGAAACTGACTTCTTAAAATACTAATAAACCTCAAAAATAGTTAATCTGATGCAATAACTAATTTAATAATTAGTCTTAATTATTTGGCTTTAACTTTTTTATTTTGTGTATGTATACATGTGCATGTGTACCCTAACCTCCTATGGAGGTTAGATGACAGCTTATGGAAGTCATCCTTTCATCGTGTGGGTCTGGGTGGCAGCAGGAGTCTTTATCAGCTGAGCCAGTCCCCTAGTCCCTTAGTAACTAGTCCCTAAATGACTGACTTAGTATTAAGGAGGCAGCCTTCCGGTTACTGCTCATGTACTTCAGGTCACAGGCACTCATGTTCTGAAACCCTCAGACCTACCCTAAACCTTCCATATACATTCACCTAGAGCTCTCTAGGGTATACATACTCAAAACAGAAATTGCATGACAAATATTCATCACAGGTCTGCTGTGGTGGTGCAAGGCTCTAATCCCAGCACTTGGGAGGTAAACACAGAGGAGTCTGAGGCCAGCCTGGTCTACAGTGAGTAGTTCCCAGACAGCCAGGGCTACACAGAGAAACCCTGCCTCAAAAAAAAAAAAAAAAAGGAAACCCAAAATACCAAATTCAGTCTCTTAAAATAGTCATGATAAACTTGCCATAAAATAGCCTTTTCTTGCTTCAAATTTCCCCTTTAAAGTATAACTTATAAAAACAAAGCCACAGGGCTGGAGAAATGGCTCAATGGTTGAGAGCACTGACTGCTCTTCCAGAGGTCCTGAGTTCAATTCCCAGCAACCACATGGTAGTTTACAACCATCTGTAATAGGATCTGATGCCCTCATCTGCTATATCTGAAGAGAGTGAGAGTGTACTCACATAAATAAATAAATCTTAAAAAACAGAAACAAAGTCACAAGTTAACTTTAAGTCAAAGCTCTTTACTTACAATCTTGAATTTTAGACACTCATTGTATTTCTCTAGATCACATTTCTCAGAAGAGCCTAATTTCACATTTTATAAGGCTTAATTTTTAATATTGTAAAATCAATAAAGTACTTTCAACTTTACAAAGAAAAAAAATAATAATGAAATGTTCCTGGTTAAGAAAAATCACACCATCAGATGAAGTAATTCTTTCTCCTTAAAATTTAGACACTGGGTGTGATAGTTAATACTGGTGTCAACCTGACTGGATCTGAAATCAACTAAAGAAGCCACTGCACACTCCTGCAAGGGATTTTTCTTGATCACACTGATGGGGGTGGACATACACTGTGATTATTCAAACATAGAACTTTTAAAAGCAGTAACTAAGGTTACAAGAGGTTAGGAGTGAGGTACCAATGCAATCTAACTTGTATCTTTTTAAGAACAGGATGTCCCTGGCTACCCATATACACAGATGACAGACCTTCAAAAGCCACAGAGGCCCTAGAAGGAAACCCACCAACATCCGATTTTAGACTTCCAGCCTTCAAACTTGTCAAGTTTTTAGAAGTCACCTACACTAGTATTTTGTTGTGGTGGCCTTAACAGATGACCCATTCTTGTTTTGCATACCAGTAAACATGTTTATGTATGTGTGCATATATGTGAGGACATAATTTTACCATGTTTTATGAAGGGAACACATAGAAGCTATGGCAGAGATGGCAGGCTTCAAATACGAAAGGACTCAAAACACAATTCATAGACAAATCTTTGAAAAAGAGTAGTTTGAAAATACATGCTATCTAAAGAAGAGATAAGCCACAATAAAAGTGTCCAAAGCAAGCACTGAAATCCTTTGGGATGATTCCAATGGGACAAGGCAGAGCCAGGAACTCCAAAAAGCTGCTTTTCCATAAAGGAACGAGCCAGCCCACTGACAAAAAAGGCCAAACCCATCCTCAGATGTTCCGTTCCAACTTAGAACAAGCTGAGTGCTATATATTCCAGAACATTGGATCCCTGCAAATGGTTCAAGTGCTGTGATATTTAACATTGTTTTAACCCCACCTTCCTTTCCAAAACTGACAGAAGCCCAGGAAACTGCCAGCTTTGTAACTAGGAAAAATGTGAGAACCTGTAGCCTAGCAACCTCCACTGGGCAGAGCAGAATTAGAGCTTTCTAGCCCCGCCCTGGAGAACTGCTGGTATTCAGCCCATGGGGCATGTTCTTGGGACAGCTCTTTGACCTAAGAGAACACTTGTTCAATCAGTTCTAGTCCAGCAATCAATGGCAACTGTTTAATGCTGCAGCTGCTTGTTAGAATACCACCAGTTGGGACTAACATGGCAACCAAAAAAAAAAAAAAACCCTACAAAGAGGGTTAGGGATGTAGTTAGTGGCAAAAATCTGTATAGCACTTACAAGGTTCTGAATTCTATCCTAGCATCACACACACACAACAAAATGAACAAAACATTAAAAGAAAAAAAAAAACTGGGAAATAAGATGCTCATTGGTTGCTTTGTTTTGAAAACTCTGGTGTATTTATTACTGATAATCTAGAAAGCCACAAGACTGTGCCATATATGATCAGACAAGGTGCTGTGACCCAGATAAGACTCCCCTTCTGTCTCATGGTGCCCTGTTTGCCCACCATTTGTCAGTGAAATCTGAACTTACTTTCTACGTGGTGGTATACAATCTTTGAGTCTTGCAGTTGAAGGAGATACCCTTAGAATGTTTTTTTTTCCCTTAAAGATACCACCGGAAAGAACACAAGGTCAGGTCCCAGAGCAAAAGGGATGGACGATCAAGGAAGCTACAGGTTATAGGTTGAACAAGAGCTAAAGAGGTCTGCCAGTAGCAAGAGTCCTTTGAGGAAAAGTGTGGAGGACCAGTGAACTTGGAGACAGGCCATTCCTCCAGTACAGAAGTATCCTATGGATGGCATCATACAAACACTTGCATCGAGCTTCCTGTAGCATTGACAGGATCCTTAAGTTAGCTAGAGAATCTCAAAATACTAGCTTTTCCAAAATTTAAATATTTATAAAAATGGACTCTGATAAGCACCAAATTTAAGAAATAGTTTAGGTAACATTCTAGGATAATATGTTAAACACTGGAATCATAGTGAGGTATGGATTCAGAACAGGTGTGAGAGTCTAATACCCTCTACTGGAACACACTCACTTTGCTGTTTCCTTCTCATTCATTTTAGATGGCTTCCTAGTTTTCTTGTATATTCTGTGGCCCACTGACTACTCATGAGTGTGTGAATTTCCATGTATTTGTGACTTCCTCCAACATCCACAGTGCTTTCTAGTTGCTGTGATGTTTTAGGAGAACACACAGGACACTTTTATCCTTTTAACTTTATTGTAGCTTATTTCACAGGGCAGCATCTGTTCTGTCCTGGAGACTATCCCACGGGAGCTTGAGAGTAATGTGGAGACTGCTTTTGGTAGAAAGTGTTCCACAGATGGCCACAGGGGGCTGGCTTTTCCTTTCCTGCCAGCGTCTAACTAGTTTCCAGCACAACTGAAAGCAGGGTGGGGAAGACACCAATCACTACAGTCCGACTGCCTCGTCTCCCTGTCTGTTTCTGTGAGTCTGCTCCATGTGTCTTGGGGCTTCGTTGATGTTGTTGTGGTAGTTTTGTGTGTGTATGTTTGTGTGTGCATTGGGGAACTTTTGTAACTTTCTGGCTAGATTTTCCTTGTTAAAATTACAGCCCTTTAAAAATCTACTTTGTTTGATGTTAGTTATAGCTAATCTAGAGTCGTCTTAGTTGCTGTTTACACACAGAGATTTTGTGTAGTTCTGCTTTCTGCTGCCCTGTGTTTCTGATTAGTCACTTCTTTACCCCAGTGCAGCTCTGGTTCCTCCTACCTCTGTGGTATTGTTATTATTAACATATCACATTATCATATGTGTACTAAGTCATATGCACGCTGTTCTATATAACTGCTCTTTAAACCATTTAGGAGAACAGAGGAAATATTCTCTAATGGGACCCCCTTATTGGTGCTTTTGTTTGTAATTCTGAGATGATCACTTTCAAGCTGAAATTCTCCTTTTCTGTTTCCTATAAGGTGAGTCTGCTTCAAGTGAATTCTTTCCCTTTATTTGAGAGTACCTTTATTTCACTTTCATGTTTAGAATATGGTCTTGTTAAGTTATACATATAAAAGGACAGGATGGGGCTGAATCTAAGAGGAGTTGGAGGGAAGAATGAATATGAACAAAATACACTGAATGCATGTAAGAAATTTTCAAAAAAATTAATAAAATTATTTTTTTAAAAAGAAACATTGTTTAAATTTTTTCTTTTTGACACTTAATTTTTAAAATCATAAAATGACAAGGTACATATATATGTAATGGTGTACAAGATAAAATGATGATTTATGAATATAATGTGAAATATTAAGACCATTTTTTAAAGTTCATATTTTACAAATACTTTAGCCATTATTTATTTCTTTAAGCAATTATTCTTTTTTTCTTCTGTCCCATTATGCATATGTTGGTGTACTTACTGACATTTTCCTGATACCTTAGTAAGGCTGCAAAATTTTAAAAATCAATAATGTATACCTAGATACCCTTTGTAAAGATAATCTTCTCTGGTTTTGTTGAAGGATGGCAGCTTACATTATTCTTGCCTCCTATCTCCACTTGTTAATGGAACTGCCCATTCTAACTTCAGTTGGTTATTTCTCTTTTTACATGGTAGGTACTCACAGAGATGAAACAACAGCAAGTGCTAGGATTTGAGAGGTATATTTGGCCAACGATTCCCTGACATGGCATTTCTTAGGAAGGTAGGAGAGAAAAAGAAGTGTTAGGAATCAGTCAGTCATGAATTCACACAGTAATTCCCTCACTCTAAGATTTTAATGGAAATTCAGTAACCACTAAATTCCAGTAGTGGGAGTGTTAAATTGAAATGTATGGAAAAGAACTGCTAAGAAAACAACAAAGGGCTGTTACAAAGTTGTATATATCCATGTGGTAGCTGTTCACAAATTGGATAATAAGGAAAAAGAAAGTCAGAGAAAGACAGAGCTGGTGATGGTGGCTGATGACTTCAGTCCTAGCACTCTGGAGGCTGAGGCAAGAGGGTCTGTCTCTGTGGGTTTGCAGCCAGCCCAGTCTAAACAGAAAAACCCGGTTTCAAAATTTAAGAAGAGAGAGACAAGACTAGACACTGGGCCCATCCGAGAAGAGTGTATTCTGTTCTTCTAGAGCTCAGGAAAATGTACACACATAGATGACGAATGCAATGACACCCCAGACCTTCTGCTTTTTCCTAGTACTGGCCAACATGCTCAAGAGACCACAGGTGCCTTTTCTAAGGAAAAGGCAACCTGGGAAGAAAGACCTCACTGGCGGCTGGAAAGATGGCTCAGTGGTTAAGAACTTCAGTGCTGCTCAGTCAATGGACTACAGTTTTGACTCTCAGCATCCATGTCAAACAGTTCATAACTGCCTGTAACTCCAGCTCCATGGGAAGCAATGCCCTCTTCTACATCCCAAGGCCCTCCACCCCCATCCGCTGCTACGTATATGCACACTCACATACACAGAAAGAACAACAACAGAAATTTTAATCTTAAGGGGTAAGAATCCAACATGGAGGATCCTCAACATCAGCTAAGCAGAAGGCCCTGCTGTGAATGCAGTCAATGCACTACAGTTCTGTGTTCATGGCTTAAAAGTCAGCACTTTCCTTCTTTGCTACACAACTGAAAGTGGGCAAGAAGTACAGTGAGAAGACTCTAATACAAGATACAGACAACAAATAGTTTAGAGAGAAGGAAATTTTGTTTGTTTGTTTGTTTTGTTTTGTTTTTTTGAGACAGTGTTTCTCTGTATAGCACTGGCTGTCCTGGAACTCACTCTGTAGACGAGGCTGGCCTGGAACTCAGAAACTCACCTGCGTCTCCCTCTCAAGTGCTGGGATTAAAGACATGCGCCACCACTGCCCAGCTAGAAAATTATTTTTTTGAGAAAAATATCTATCAATACCTTTTTCACAGATTTACGTCTATGTATCAAAAGTAAGATGCTAAAAAAAGAGTATGTAGAGATGTTTTTAGTATGACTAACACATGAAGAGGTTCCTTTTTTTTAAAGATAAAGTTGAAGAAGTTCTCGCAGAAAGTAAAACAAAAAGTAAAAGGGATAAATTACAGGAATGAGAAGACATGGCAGCTAAAGATCTAGGATCTTTGGAGGTGGAGAGATGGCCGTCCTTGCAGAGGACCCAGATTCCCTTCCCAGCATCCACTTAGTGGCTCACACCATCTGTAACTCCAGTCACAGGCATCCAATGCCCTCTTATGGATATCAGACACAAACATGGTATACATACACATGTGCCACAAAAATTCATACAAATAAAATAGAAATAAAATGTTGGGTTCTAACAAAAAGGAGCAAAAAATTAGCAACAAAAGAATTAAAGAAAATTTTTCAAAATGAAAAAACAAGAAAAATCTGAAGACTCTTTAAAGAATCAGCAAAAATGTCTGAGACCCATAACAGGCAGGTTATTATATATATAT
>NW_022196905.1:224996334-225003700 GCF_008632895.1 Mastomys coucha | reverse complement strand
ACACACACACACACGAGATATATAAAGTATATATTGTATAAAGCTGAACAACAACTGACATCAAGAGATGATTCTAAGTTTTTGTAGAGGGCAAAAACATGCTTGTACATGTAGATAAGCACTGAAGAGGTCAGGAAGCTAAACTCTTGGGTATCCTTCAAAGGAAGGACATGCTTAACCTGACCTCCACCTGGAAAGCTGGAAATGGATGGAGTTTTACCACCTGGTGATGCTTTGCTGTCTGATGGGCCAGGTTCTACCTGTCTCCCAGAAATGTTTACTTATCCCAGACCCCTTTCCTCTAAAACCTTGAGCATTACTTCTCGGCCATAAAACTCATCCTTGTAAAAGATGTCATTTGTACTTTACAACAGCCTGTGTGATTTCTATGTTATCTCAGGGTCAGGCCAAATTCTGACTTGCATGGGGATTATGTCTGGCTTAGTCATTCTCCCTAGACAAGTAGTTCTCAACCTATGGGTCTCAACCCCTTTGAGGGTTGAAGGACTCTTTCACAGGGGTTGCTTAAGACTACTGGAAAACACAGATATTTACATTAGGATTCATAACAGTAGTAAAATTACAGTTATGAAGTAGCAAGAAAAATAATTTTATGGTTGGGGGTATCACAACATGAAGATATATTAAAGGGTCAGCATTGGGTAGGTTGAGAATCACTGCTCTAGACCCTTTTTTTATAAATAGTACATGAATCCTGGCAGTTTAGAGTTCATGTTCTTTTTAAAGATTTATTTATTGTTATATGTAAGTACACTGTAGCTGTCTTCAGACACACCAGAAGAGGGCATCAGATCTCATTAGGGATGATTATAAGCCACCATGTGGTTGCTGGGATTTGAACTCAGGGTCTTATGGAAGAGCAGTCGGTGCTCTTAACCATTGAGCCATCTCTCCAGCCTTGCTCTAGACTCTTATCTTGAGCATTGCTTCTAGGTCAACAAGAACTCTTCTTATAGAAGAAGCTATATATACTGTGTAAAGAGAATCAATGTAAATGTGTCTTAAGCCTTGTTGTATTCACCAGGCTGAGTTGTTACCTGAAAAATTTTCACCAAAATTGTGCTATGTTTAAATATGGCAAAAATATTTGAGCTGAGGCCAGACTCTTAAAGTTTTGACTTAGCACCAGTAATTTAAATTGGGCTGATACCAACTTCATTTCTTTTCTTTTCTTTTTTTTTCTTTTCTTTTTTTTTTTTTTTTTTTTTTTTTTTTTTTTTTTTTTTTGTTTTTTTTTGTTTTTTTTGAGACAGGGTTTCTCTATATAGTCCTGGCTGTCCTGGATCTCACTCTGTAGACCAGGCTGGCCTCGAACTCCAGGAAATCCACCTGCCTCTGCCTCCCAAGTGCTGGGATTAAAGGGGTGCGCCACCACCGCCCGGCCTACCAACTTCATTTCTGTGTCACCCTGATTGTTTTCCCTGCCATCTGTAAAGTCTCTCAGGGACTATCACACAAGTTTTCAGAGAGTAAAGCAGGGCAGAAACATAGTGACTTCAGACTTACCAATGGCAACACTAGAAACCAGAAAGTTACTGGGGCAAAGGAAAACCCTACAGAGAAATTATTTCCAACTAGAACTCCATGCCCAGTGAGCTTTCAAGGAAGCCTGAGGAAACATGGAGATGCTTTAAAGTTTGCATTTATAAAATGCCACTCAGGTAAGCTTTCTCCAGAAGCTCCTGTTGAATGAACAACACAGAGTGAAGTAAACCAAAACACAGACTGGGGAGGCAGGAAATTCAACATGGAGGGAGGTGAAGGACAACACAGGGAAGCTCCATGTGCTACGGTAGAAAACAACTGCTTCCAAATGGAAGACTCACAATGGTAAAACCTACAACACCTGTGTGCCTGCCAGTACTGAGAGTGGAGCACAAACGGTGTGAATGTAAGCAGAAGAGAGACGATTTGATTTTCAAAAGCAGGTATAAGAAAAGAAAAAGAATAGCAGGACTTTTGCCTGGCTCAGCTCTGAAAGGGGACCACATAATCTGTAAATCTTAATGACCAATAATGAGGTAACTAAAAGAGAGATAACAATTAATAAAGGAAGATGTAGAACAAAACAATAAAGGCAAAAATCTCAGTTTCCTTTAGCAGAGTCTACAGATGAAGCAGTTCTGTTCTGCAGCCATGAACTCCCTCTCTTACCCCTCCCCAGTCTCTATTTCACGCTCCCTCTTTGGGATCTTGCTATGTAGCCCAGCCTGGCACTGAATACAGTCTTCTGAATAGCAAGAATTACAGGCATGTACCACTCTGCCTGGCTAAGTCAAGCATTTAGAAAATGGAGCAAATTAACAAGCCTTTGGAAGCTAAAGCACAGGAGAAGGATGGGCCCTGGGAGAAGAGGACTTTATACTTTCTTTCTGCATACTACTACTCTGTGAATGAAAACCACATCTAAAATTTTATTTTACTTCATAAAAATTAAAAAGGAAGACATCACAAAAAAGAAGTTTGTGGTTTTTATGTAGATGTAACTAGCTTCAGACTTCAGTTTACACTCTACTGTTTTTTTTTGTAACTAACTACACACCAATCTATAATCTATACATGACTTAGATATGGTCTATGCTCACTCATAGTCAAATATGACTGTATAGCGAATCTTCTAGACCTTACCTCAAGCAGTGCAGCTGCAGGATCCCCCTGCAGGCTTTTCCCCAGCTTGTCAACCTCATCTAACAGGAACACTGGATTGTTAACCCCAACAGTCTTCAAGCCATTGATGATTCGACCAGGCATGCTGCCCACATAGGTACGCCTGCAGAGAGCAAAGTCACAGCAATGAGAAGCCAGGCTTTGGGACTGGAAATCCTTAGCTCTCATCAGCACACAGGAAGGAAGCTCTATGTATGTAAAAGCATTATCATATATCAAAAAAGTTCTAGGTTCATTCTAATTTGCTTCTTGACACTAACTAACTGCAAATTATCATGACACTGGAAGAACTATAAGTCACATAGTTCTGGTTGAGGGAGAAAGATCCAAGTCTCTTGTTTTTAAAAGCAATAAATATGATACTAAGGACAGTAAACAGACCTGAGGTAAGTGGTACTTATACCAAGACTCCATTACCCTGGTCTATTCCTGTCTCACATGCACCAAATGGTATAACTCAGTTCAGTCCTGTATTACTAAGTGCAAATGTTAGAGGCTGTGTTGTCACATTTGAATCAGAGTCGTTATGAAATTACAGCAGATGTAAGCATGCTTACACAACAGAAAGAGGCACCTCTCTCTCACAGAGCTGGCTGGCAAGCTTTCTAAAGCTCTCTACTGATTTTATTATAGCCTTGCCTCCACCAAGCAGATAGCATATGTTGGTTCTGAGAGGGTTTCAAGGGCTGTCTGCCTGCAAGAGAATGATCAGCAGTAAGTGGAGCAGCAGTAGTTACATCATGACCACCCAACCACAGAGCTGATTTACAGAGCAAGCCTCAACTGTGTCACATGACTGCAAAAAGTAGGGCAGAACAGAGTGACCTTTGGGAAAGAAAGAATGTCTGAAAAACTGTCATGGAAATGGCTTTTATCTAGGGAGGATGAACAGTGCTGGGGCTAGATACAATAGTGTCTGTTTACAATAAGAGATTAGCAAATTCAAGGCTTCAGAAAGGGGGCCTGGGGATGTAGGGCATTTGACTAGCAAAGCACGAGGCCCTGGGTTTCATCCCCAGTCTCTAAACTAGGTAGGATAATCATAAGTTCAAGGTTATCCTTGGTTGTATAGCAAGGATATACAACCTCAGATAAACAAGACCTTGTTTTAGATGATGATGATGATGATGGTAACTGTTGTCATCATCACCATCGACCAGAGGTGATGAATGACTCCAAGGAAAACAGTGTCTTCCAGACACAGCAGGACTGATGCCCATATGAACTCACAGACTGTGGCAGCATACACAGGGCCTGCACAGGTTTCAAGCCAGCTGAGAGAGGGGCATAGACATCCCTGTCTCCCACCCCTAACCAAGAAGCTATCTGCAGCTGATACCTGCTGGCAAAGGGAAAAAGTTTTCTCTAATGGAGTCTCCCTCAGGATATTAAGCAGGCTCCATCTCCAGGAATAGTTAGCCAACATAAGACAAACTCAATAGTACTTTTGGAGACCTTTTGTCTCATTATGCTTTGTTTTTTTTTTTGTCTTAGTCTTACCGGTTTTTTGCTTGCTTATGTTGATTTTCATTTTTGTGGCCTGCTGGGGTTCTATGTTTCTTATTTTTTGTTTTGTTTTTGTTTTGGGGGGTCATAAAGTTGGTTAGGTTAGGTTAGGTTAGGTACAGAGGTGAAAATTTTGGAGGAATTGAGGTAAAAACACAAAATATATTGTGTGAAAAAAATTAAAGATTTAAGTTATTAATAATAAAAAATTTGAGAATAGAATATGAAAAGGACAACATGAGAAGTCACTGAACTTTTTCAAATTCTTTCTCTAGTGAACACAGGCTCACCATTATTCTGGTAAGTGTGGTAGAAAAGAAAGTTGTTCAAATTTCAAATTCTCTAAGGGCCATTTTGTTTTTCCCCCCACTGACTTAATTATTCACTTTTCCTCTTGGCCGCAGCCTCCCCCTTCTCCTACCAGTATCTTCCACCCATCGACCCCTTCCCTTCTCCTCTGAGAAGTGGGGAGGTAAGGACCATTTCTTGCTTTTTTGTTTTTGATATGATTTCAAAAACAGGTACTTAAAATTCTATACCTAAAGTCAGAGGAGAAAATGCTATTCCAGGACCCTTTCTAGAGCACTGCAAGCCAACAAGTCCTTGGGACTTTTCACACTCCCCCAAGCCCACAGAAAAGTTCCAACCTTCTCCATCCACAATTAAGATTAATCAGTCTATCAGTCAGCAACTTCCCTGACAGCAGCCAACCCTCTCTTGCTTCATTCATAATCAAGATCCTACAAAATCTGTAGGGGTTTTCTTTCTTATTGTTTGTTTGTTTTTGAGACAGGATTTTTCTGTGTAGCCCTGGCTGCCCTAGAACTCATTCTGCAGATCAGCCTGTTTTCAAACTCAGAGATCTGCCTGCCTATGACTCCCAAGTGCTGGGATTAAAGGCATGTGTCACCATGCCTGGCTTTCTTTACAGTTCTTAGCATCATGTTCCCTGTTTTGGTATAGATATGGCTTGCGTGTCCTTCAAAGACCCATGTAGTAAAGCTTAGGTCCCCAGGTGGCCATATCAGGACTTAGTCAAACTTTTTAAGAATAGGGTCTACTGGGAGGGCATCCTATTTCTAATAAAGGAATTAAAATATTTCTAGCAAATTCTGAGTTAATTCTTAGAAGAGGGCTATTATAAAAGAACACTAGTGGGCTTCACTGCCTTGAGTCAGGCTTCCTGGTATCAGTGTAGTCACTTGCCCCAGTATCAGCCTCTATGATGGGGTGCAGTCGAAGACAGTCCTTGAAAGAGCCTGTCCAGAGCTGCTGGGACTTTCAATTTAAAAAATTGTGAACTAAATACATGTCTTTTCTTCATTATAGTGTAAAAAGTTTCCCATACTTTCCTTACCTATGCATTTACTAAAAATTCTCTGAAGAGAAAGATTAGTCTTCTTGTCTTATTTTGTTTTGGGAAGGGCCTCACAGTGTATCCCAGGCTAGCCTGGAATTTACTATGTACCTGGGGTAGCCTCAAGTTTGTAGTCATTCTTCTGTCTTATCATCCTGAGTTACAGGTGTGAGCCACCACCATGCTGAATTCCCAGCAGTTCTCAGAAACCTCTCCTGAACTCCTCTCACCCAGTCATTTCCAATATTACAGTGCCTACACCACCAACTGGCTCTACAACCCTTCTGCTCCTCACGCACTCCCTAGTGCATCATGGATTTAGCCCCTGTGAGCAGCGGGCAGCTGATGACAGAAGCCAAGTCCTTACTGCAGAACACAGGCTGATACACAGTTGTCAGCACTCTTCTCCCTCAGGGCCTCCAAACCACCACTAGTAAGGGGTTACTTGGCACAAATTATTTGACCTAAGACTCAGTTTCCTCACCTATAAAATGGGATAGCAGTGTCAATGCCAATCTCATGAAGACTGGGAAAGAAGCTCTCTAAGCCACCTGGCAGGGCTCGACACAGGAGACTCTGATCAGGAACCATGACTTGAAGTAGAAATCAGGTCTCACTTTAATTGTGTTTTATGAAAACAACTCCTACAAATGTCTTTTTAATAGCACCAGCCATGTACAGCATTGTTACTATTCTTCGGTCGGAAGTGACATCTCCAGAATCCAGGGCACTAGTCTAGAAATCAAGCCAGGAGGATAACCATCACCATCAGAAGAAACAAGCCGGGATCCCACCACCACTGTTAAGGAGGCTCTTATCATCTACGAGTCATACCATTACAATGATGTTTACAAAAAATTATAATATGGAAGACACGGGCAAAATACCCATACGCATAAAAATACATGAGAAAACTTAAAAAAGTAATTTGTAATATAAAAAGTTTATGTATTAAAAAGGTAGAAAGGGAAATATTGCAATTCTGTTGCTTTAAAACTGGTATCACCACCACCACCATCATCATTCACAATGAGGGGCTGGACAGAGGTTCAGTGATTAAGGAAGCTGAGACTGGTCCCCGACACCAACATTCTGCAGCTCACAGCCACCTTTAACTGTAGCTCCAGATCTGACCCTGCCTTCTGGCCTCTGTGGGCACTGTACTCAAATGTGTAGCACACAGACACACTTTAAAAAATAAATCTTTAAATCTCCAGTGAAAGTCCAGCAAGCAAGAAAAAAGTTGACAGCCATTGTCTTCATATGAAATAAAAAACTTGAGTATTTTTCTTTATTTTTTTTTCACATTCTGTACCGATGGTGTGGTGGTAGTGGTGTGTGCACATCTATCTCCTGATGCAGAAAGGGGACAGTGATGAAAAAGCACAGCATTCAGGAACTCTGCTCACCCGTGTGCATTTATATGTAGCTATGCTTTAAATCTGAAAAAGCAGTAAGTTTAAAAGATATTTTGATGATCTTTAATAGAATAATGTGACTTAAATATATCATGTCTAAACAAATTTGACTGTTACTCTTCTGGTAATCATTTCTAAATCTCTATAAAGAGAATTTGGACTTATCTAAAGGGCTGAATTACAAAATATAATTTGGTTTTAATCTTACATAAATTCCCCCAAACACAGACACATAGAAACCATGTTTAGCACCGTGCCAAATAAACAAACATCATGAGGTAGTACAAGGAAGTACAAGATACACACACACACACACACACACACACACGCACACACGCACGTGTACAAATACACACACACACACACACGCACACACGCACGTGTACAAATACACACA
>NW_022196905.1:224962774-224995948 GCF_008632895.1 Mastomys coucha | reverse complement strand
GTACAAATACACACACACACACACACACACACACACACACACACAGGTTGACTGTTACATCCAAAATGTTTGAGAACAGAAGTGGTTTTAGGTTTAATTTTTTTTCTGGTTTTATAATATTTGCATATATACATAATAGATGTCTTGGGACTGGAATCCATATCAACCCATAAAATTCACTTATATTTCATACTCTTATATATAAAGCCCTTACACACATAGGTTACAGGCAATTTACACAACATTTCAAACCTACATTAAAAATTATTTTTATAATTTTATGTGTATGGATAGTTTGCCTGAACATATGTCTATGTATCATATGTACTTGCAATGCTGTAAGAGGCCAGAAAAGGACACCAGATCCACTGGAACTGGAGTTAAAGGCAGTTGTGAGCACCATGTGAGTTCCGGGAATCAAACACAAGTCCTCTAGAAGAGCAGTCAATGCTCTTAACCACCAAGTCACCCCTTATCCTGTAAGAGCTCCTGTATTTTGAATGAGACCTACTATATTAAGTTAGGTGTATAGTTTCCCACTTGGGCATCATGTCAGCACTCAAAAACTCCTGGTATTTTGGAGCACTCCAGATTTACAGATGAAAGATGTTCCATTTGTATTTATGCTATTTTCAAATGTGTTAGAAATGCCAGAGACCTACATTGTTTAATCACTAAAAGGGCACAATAATTATCATATGGTTCATACAAGAAGAGAACAATCAAAACTGGTTGTATATATTAATTAGGGAAACCTAAACTTGGGCCTGCCATTACTACTTTTTCTCATTACTATGACAGACTTGACAAGAAGCAAATTAAGAGAGGAAGCATTTATTTCAGCTTACAGTTGGAGGAATAGACAGTCCATAGAGAGAAAAGATTTATTTCGGCTTACAGTTGGAGGGATAGACAGTCCATAATGGTAAGGAAGGCATGGGAGCTGGAGTGTGAAGCAGCTCATTACATTACATCCACTGTCAGGAAGCAGAGAGACATCAATTTGATCTGTCATTTTATTTTATTTACATATTTATTAAGACAGGGTCTCATTATGTAGTTCTAGCTGTCCTGGAACTCACTTTGTAGACCAGGCTAGCCTCAAACTCACAGTAATCTGCCTGCCTCTGCCTCCTTAATGCTGAGATTAAAAGCTAGCACCACCATTCTTGTCCCACTTTCTCCTTTTTATTCATTCCAAATGGTGATGCTCACATTTGGATTGGGTCTTTCTACCTGAATTAGCACAACCAAGAAACTCCCTTGCACACATACCCAGAGGTTTGTCTCCTATATGATTCTAGATCTTGTCAAGTTAACAGTCAATATTAAATACCAAGGGAGCTTACAATAACCCTCTTTTAGAAGAGCTATATGCAAAGGCAGGTGATGAGGAGGATATGAGCACCAGGGTTTAACTACTATACTTCAGTTAAAAAAAAAAATAGAACCTACTGACACATCTATTTCTGTCTTGTAGAGAAATAGATGGTTTATTTATAACTTTCCTATTTCAGTTACAGATGAAAATTTGTCAACATAGAAGTCACAGGATTTTCATCTTTTAAAATTGAGCCACTGATACCTTGCAACAACAGACCTCTATTATCTATACATGTAGATAACAAAAACTATTTCAAAAAGTCAATATCAACAGTGATCTGAGATATATTGTAATGGTAGGTGTTATTTTTAATTCAAAGAATTACTAATAAGAAACAGACTTATGGGCTGTGAGATAGTGAGATTGTTAAAGGGCTTGCTGGGCAAACAAGAGACTCAGAGTTCAGATTCCTAGAACCCATGTAATGCCAGATGATATGGTATTTGTCAGTCCAGCCTCAGAAGGTGGAGACAGATCACTGAAGCAAGCTGGCTAACAAAACTAGTTGAACTGGCAAGCTCTGCTTCAGGTTTGACAGAGATCCTGCCTCAAAAAATAAGGTGTGTGGTGGTGGGGGCGGGACTGAAAAAGATCCTTAATAACTGAAAGGAAAAGTATTGGCTCAGGACCCCCAACACCAAGTTCTCAGCACAAAGGCGATTTATTTGCTCTAGACAGACAGGGCAGGGAATAAGAGCCAAAGACAGAAGACAGAGGACAAGGGAGAAGGGGATCAGAGCAAGGAAAAGGAGGAGGGTATTTGTTCTAGAGGATAAAGGACTGCCTCTGGATAGAGAGGAGACAGACATAGGAAAATTGTGGATTAAAAAGGTAAAAGGAATGGGAGCTGGCGAGATGGCTCAGTGGGTAAGAGCACTGACTGCTCTTCCAAAGGTCCTGAGTTCGGATCCCAGCAACCGCATGGTGGCTCACAACCATCCATAATGAGATCTGGCGCCCTCTTCTGATGCGTCTGAAGACAGCTACAGTGAATTACAATGGAGTGAGCAGGGCCATCCTGAGTTCAATTCTCAGCAGCCACATGATGGCTCACGGCCATCTGCACAGCTACAGTGTACTCATGCAAATAAAATAAATTAAAAAAAAAAAAAAAAGTAAAAGGGAGAATCCCATATTAGCATGAGGTATTTAATTTTAATTGGGCATGTTACTTAGGTGAGCCTAAGGGGGCTTTTGATTGCTAGACTTCAATACTTCCATAGCTGGACCTCGGAAGTCAGCTTCAGGAGGAGGAAGTGACCAAATAAGGGAATAGACCTTGGTGGCTAGCTTTAGGAATTTAATGTAATAGTTTTTAGCAAGGCTTAAGGAATGAGGGAAGAAGGACAAAGCCTGTCAGAGTATGTCATGATCAAGCTGTTCAGAGTCCCCTCAACAATCAACCTGGAGTCTACACATGTACATAAACTCATTCAGATGTGCCCATACACATGAGAACACACATACCTACATGCATGCACAATACACACATATACATACATACATACATAAAAAGAAAAAAGATTCAGATTTATATAAATACAATTTTTTGTTTGTTTTTCAAGAGATAGGGTTTCTCTGTATAGCTCGGGCTGTCCTGGAATTCACTCTGTAGACCAGGCTGGACTCCCAACTCAGAAATCTGCCTGCCTCTGCCTCCCAAGTGCTGGGATTAAAGGCATGCGCCACCACTGCCCGGCTTTAAACACAATTTTATAAAATTCATCCCCTAGAATATTACTTCATACTGAATTTCTGATAATTCATTTCTTTAAACACAAAATCTCAACAACAGGAATGGTCATTTTGTGACTTACAGACAGAAAAACATGCAGAGATAAAACTGCCTGAGTGAATTAACAGCTGAGTTTTACTTCATGCCTCCTTTAAGCCACTGGAAATATGATAAAACAAAGGCTTCTTCTCATCAGGTCACTATTTTAATTCATAACTGTACACCAAACCTTTTCTCCTCTGTCTCCCTCCTACCTCTTCATTTTCAGCTACTAAAAATATAGTCTTTGGTTATTTTTAAAAACCAATCCCTGACTTACTAGCACCTTTCTTTTCTATAGACAGGTGCAACTAGCAAATGGTTGGTATCCATGCATGGGAAGAGAGAGAGAGAACACAAAGCAGCCACTTTTTCTTTTATCCTGACTGTCATCTGTTACTCCAGTTCAGACATTCTCATACATACAGGCAAAATACCAATGCACATTGAAAATAAACAAAGGAGGGAAATAATCCAAAATGACAGAGTACAAATCAAGTCACTTGGCTAGGGTAAGCCTCATGAGTTTTGTCAAAATCAGATTTCAGTCCAAATTCTTTGTGGCTGGTCTGCAAATAAGGGTGCCGATTTCATTATGAATGGCTCTAGTGGCATTCAGGAGGATAAGACAAGTCTAGGCAACAAAACGATCTGCAACTGCCAGAAAGAGTGACCCAAATCAATTCCCTAGCCTGATGTGTTCCCTCATCCCTTATTAGTATCTTTGCATGCTTTTAAAATGCATATTCTTCACTTAGAAACAAATAAAAGAGAAATAGGTCTTTCTCTTTTTATTTAAAGCAGGGTCTTATGTAGCCCAGGCTGGCCTCAATCTTGGCATATAGCTATGATAGTCTTAATCCCCTATCCATTTTGCTTCTACTTCCAAGTGGTAGGATTACAAGCTTGGGCAGCAGACCCAGAAAATAAGCATTTCTTGAAGAAAAGCTTTTCACCATTTTGTGAAAAAGCACCATATTCTTTCACTAGCAGCTCATGGAAACTAGGGTTTCCATGTCTCACATTCTCTGCATGCTAGGCTATACTGCTGAGGTACACAGCAACTTCCCTACACTTCTTACATATATACTCTAGGTATGTATTCTCATAGCTTGCAACTGCTGTGGAGCCCTCTGACCATACAGACCTAGGCTTCCCTAAAGCCATGTCCACAGGAAGACCCAAACAATGGAAAGGAAAACCATATCTGATCATAATAGTGTAGGTTATCAAATATAACATTCTTTTTAAGATTTATTTATTTATTTTATGTATATGAGTACACCATTGCTCTCTTCAGACATACCAGAAGAGGGCATCAGATCCCATTACAGATGGTTGTGAGCCACCATGTGGTTGCTGGGAATTGAACTCAGGACCACTGGAAGAGCAGTCGGTGCTCTTAACCACTGAGCCATCTTTCTAGCCCTCAAATATAACATTCTTATAGTCTATTTAAAAAAAAAGAAAGAAAGAAAAAAAAACAGAAAGTGAGTCAAGCTGAAAGGGTAACTTGTAATGGTTATGCTAACCTTTTTCCTTAGTGCAGCCAGGTTTTCATAAAAGGAAGACTACAGGCAGAATAAATTTACTCTCAAAGATTACTTACCTCCTCATATACGCCCACAGCATTGCAATTATTCCTTAAAATGCTACAAGAGTTATGATTATTACTTAGGTAATGCTACTAGGCCAAATCAAGTAGAAAGTCAACATAATATCCAACCACAAAGTAAGTTACAATTTTATAATTCTACTCAAGTAGGACCGTAGAAAACCAAGGTATACACTAGTTAGTCCACTAAACAAATGTCAAAGATAAACCAAAAGGCAGAATCAGAAAGGAGGCTGAAAGCAGTGTGTTACCTGTGCCCTCGAATGTCAGACTGGTCACACACGCCTCCAAGTGCAATCCTGTGGAACTCTCGACCCAGAGTCTTGGCCACCGATCTCCCCACACTTGTTTTGCCTACTCCAGGTGGGCCAACAAAACAGAGGATTGGGCCCTTCAAGTTATTTTTCAGCTGTCTCACAGCCAAGTATTCCAAAACCCTCCTCTTCAATTTTTCCATGGCATAATGGTCATTGTCCAGAAGAATCCGGGCTGCCCGAATGTCCAGGCGGTCTATCAAACAAGCCAATAGACGTTATTTCAGCACTTGGAACTTTTAAGTAACTTTTTTTCAAGCTTTACAAGATTATTATTTAGAAAAAAAATGATAGAAACATATTTGGATGGCTCTATGTCTTCAAATGTATCATGCTAACTAGGGGTTTGGTTTTTTTTTTTTCCTTTTGTCAACTTGGCACAAACTAGAGTCATCTAAGAGAAGGAACCTTCAACTGAGAATGCTTCCATAAAATTGGACCATAGGCATGCCTGGGCTGCATTTTCTTGATTGATGTGGGAGAGCCTGATTCATCTCTCCTTAGCTGGTGGTCCTGAATGTTATAAGAAAGCAAGCTAAGCAAGCTATGAGGAGCTAGGCAGTAGCAGCACTCCTCCATGGCCTCTGCATCAATTCCTGACTTCCCTGGACTAACAGCTGTAAAATAAATAAGCCCTTTCCTCCTCAAGCTACTTTCAGTCATGAGCAATAGAAAAATGGCCGACAGAATCCTCCATTTTGTTTGATTGTTCTATTTAAGATTTAGTGTCTCCAAAGACATCCACCCACTAAAATCTTATGGTCAAATCATGTCACTTGCAATGATTTTCTACATATATACTATTTCTCTGGGGGATATAGTTTCTATATATTTTATTGTGCTGGAAGTTTTTCTTTGAAAAAGAAAGGAGGCGGGCTGGCAAGCAAGATGGCTCAGGGGATAAAAGCAGAAGCCTGACAACCCAGAATCCACATGAATATGAAAGGAGGGAACAAACTCCACACAGTCACCCACTGACATCACTCCCCACCTAGTAAAAACAAAAATTAAAAAAATTGAAAGAATATTTTTCTTCTTTAGTAGTAATATTAGATATGCCCCACCCCTAAATCTTGACACTAATGAAAAAGAAGAAGGCAGATACCTATGACCTCATTCTCCTAACAGTTAGGATGTATTGCCTCAGGTGATTTGAGTGTGAGAGTACACATGTATTTTTCAAAATGAGACTTTATGGAGTCTTCTGTAAAGTGCATTTCTTTTCTTCCCTCATTTAACCTGTTAAACAATTTTCAATAGGAAATATACAATTCAGCAACACTTTGTGGGTACTTCATAGTTTATTATTCAACTATCCATACTCACTTAGCCAATTTCCTATACTGAACTTCATTAAAAAACACATTAAGCTGGGCAATGGTGGTGCATGCCTTTAATCCCAGCATTCCAGAGGCAGATTCAGGCAGATCTCTGAGTTTGAGGCCAGCCTGGTCTACAGAGTGAGTTCCAGGACAGCCAGGGCTATACAGAGAAACCCTGTCTCAAAAAACCATAAAAACAAAACCAACCAACCAACCAAACAAACAAACAAAAAAACATATTAAAAGGCTCATATTCCATAACCACATGGGACTTTTTACTGAGACTACACAGATAAAAATGTAACATATGCAAATCAATAATGTAACATATTACATTAGCTGAAAGACAAGTCTATATAATCATCTCAATAAATGCAGAAAAGCACTGGACAAAATTCACTTTCTTTACATGATAAATATTCCGCAAACAATGTGGTGGAAGCTAATGACTAAGAAAGCAGGAGGCCAGAACTGACCCAGGTAAGGTACCCAGAGATGAGCAGCCCCACAGCACATGAACAAAGAGGGGAATCAGGGAGAAGGCTGGCGCTGACCCAGGATAAGGTGCCCAGGCTACTGAGAGGGAGCAAAATTTTTCTTTGGGGTTGTGGCCACTGGTATGTTGCTCATGCTTCAGTGAATGGCCCCACACTATGTGTACAGTGACAGCACTAAGCAGATTCACTGGGTTACACAATAATCTAAAAGTATAGCTCTGGCATAAAAATGAATAGTCATAAAAATGGAATAGTACAGAGTGCAGTAATAAACCCATACATATGGGTACATATGGGCCAACTAGCTTTCAATGAGGCCTTCAAGCAGAGGGAGAGTCTCTTTGAACAAATATACTGTAGGGAAAACTAGATAGCGCATGCAGCTGAATGAAAACCCTAGAGCTGTTATTGGCAATGATAATTCTAAAATGACATCAGGAGTAAGTCATCAAAATCAAAATCAAGAGCTGGGTATGGTGTGCATGCCTGCATTTCCAGTACGCAGGATGCTGGGAAAGGAGCACTGTCACTAATCTGAGGCCAGGTAGAGCTTATGCATCATGGCCCTGCTAAAACAAAGCAAACAAAAATTATCGTAGTCCTGTCAGAATGGCTACTTAAAACAAAATGAAAACCAACACCAAATTATAGCCAGACTTATGGCACAAACCTGTAATCCTAGTATTACTCAATACAGGTGGAAGGCAGGGAGATCCTCCTTAGCTATATAGTGAGTTCCAGGCCAAGCTGGCCTATGTAAGTGCACATCTCAAACAAAAAATAAAACACATTATAACAAATAATAGTGAAAATATGGAGAGACAGGAGCCCTCATACACTATTACAGGAATATGAATTGGTAACTCCAGAATTAAAATGGTACACAGGTTTCTCAGCAATTAAAAATAAACCTACCGTATGCTTGAGCATTCCCCATTTCTGGGTATATGCCCAAATGATTGAAATCAGGACCTTGGAGAGTACCTATATGCTAACACAAGATGCAATGTGCTATTATTCATAATACCCAAGAAATGGAAGCTGTTCAAATGTTTCAAATGTCCACTGAGATGAGATGAAGAAATGTGCTATATTCATATAACTACTATAATTTAGCCTTCAAAAAAGCAACACAATACAACACAAGAAAACAAAAACAAGGAAATCTCATAACTTTCAACACAGAGTGCATTACACTAAGAGAAATGAGCCAGAACAGACAGACTGCATGCTTTCACTTACTGCATGGAGTTTACAACTCTCAGAAGCAGAGTACATGGTTGCCAGGGTCTGGGGGAGGAAGGGTATGGAAGAGTGATGGTAAAATGGTCCTAATGTTCAATTAGACAAGTGCGAGTTCTAGAGATCTACTATGTGGTACAGTGTCTCTAAGCTAACAATAATGTTTTGTGTTCTTAAAATTTGCTAAGAGGAAGAGTCAGATGGATCTCTGTAAATCTGAGGCCATCCTGGTCTACACAGTGAATTCCAGGACAACCAGAGTTTCATACTGAAATTCTGTCTCAAAAGCCAAAACAAACCAATCCAAAATTTGTTAAGAAGAGGGCTGGAAAGGCGACTCCACAGTTAAGAGCACTGGCTGCTTTTCCTGATGATCCAGGCTCCCAGCCAGCACCCACGGGGCTTTTCACAACTGTAATTCTAGTCTCAGGGTGTCTGACAAAGCTCTTTTGGTCTCCTTGGGCACTGCACACATGTGATGCACAAAAATACATGGAGGTAAACATCTATGCACATAAAACACTTTTAAAATGTTGCTAGAAGCATTTGTTGCATGGTTTTACCACCTCTCCCTCTCTGACTCTCTGTCTGTCATACACATGAATTAGAACACAATGAATGGGAGTTGACTTTGGGGAACAACGGGTATAATTACAGTGCAGATGATGCTGATGATTCATGAATGGTATTCTGAATTTCATAAAGATGTAAACATGTGTGCAACTGAAAAAATAATTAAAAGTAAAATAATTTATTGTTTGTTTTTTTTTTTAGCTAGTTTTCCTACACAGTGTGTAGGAATGTAGACTTGTACCACCATGTCCCGATGGAATGTGCAGAATGAAATCTACATGAGCCCTCCGGTTACTGTGACTGAGAAGCAGATGGCACTGTGAGCTCACCAGTTGTACTTTTGTTCCAAGGAAGCTCCACCATAAGTTCCAAATAATTTCTAGTCAGAGCATATTCAGGCATTGACTGAGGCATTTTTTTGAGTCTGTGGGGAAAAAATACGTACCCAATAGGTTCAAGAACACAGTAATTCCACAATAACAGAAAAACCAAGCATGTCTCCTTACCACGCACACTTTTCAAACTTGAACAAAGGTTTTAAAGAGCTGGCTGACAAGCTGTTTTTCCTTTTATAAGTGCTATTTTACAGAAAATAGGTGCTATAGTAAACTCCAAGGTTATCCTGAATGTATAATCCAACCATCTCCTTTACTTTGCTTATATAAGGAAAAAACTGAATGTCCCTGGTCCCTTAGAGTTAACTAATTAATCCATTGCAGTACTGAGGACAGAACCTGGGACCTTGTACATGACAGGCAAAAATGCTACTGCTAAGCTCCAGCTACAGCAATTCTCTGGAATTTATCATTTAATGAGAGGCAAAAACAACAGGGGTGGGATACACCTCAGTAGTAGAGCACATGCTTAATGGCCACGAGGCCCAGGGTTAACCCTGAGAACAACAAAGTCAGCACAGACCCTGACCTGTGCACAACACTGTAACTATAGTAAGAAACTTGGGACAATTCTTTTAGACACTGAAAAGACAATAGTTAGATGTAAGAGAAGAATGCACGTGAAACACATATCACTTCTCAGTCTCTGATGAAAAGATTAGGGAGAGTGGTGTTAATTCAGAAATATCATGGATGTTTTCATAGGTGAGTGTGGAGATATATGCCTATAGTCTACTCATTTGGGAGGGTGAGGTAGGAAGATTAAGTTCAAAGCCAAGGGTAGCCTGACCTACACAGAGATCCTTTCCAAAAGGCCGAGGAAAGTAAATGTTCAAGACTCAGGCTATGCAAAGCAATGGAGAAAGAGGGAGAACATTCCGCTGCTCTGAGAATTAAGGAAGGTGGGGCTGGAGGGATGGCTCAGTAGCCAAGTGCACTGGCTGCCTGCCTTCCAGAGGACTAGACTTTGATTTTCAGCACCCACATGGTGGCTCACAACTATTTATAACACCAATCTCAGGGGATCCAATGTTCTCCTTCTGGCTGCCTCAGTAATAATATCCATACAAATAAAAAGATAAGTAAAATGTTAAAAGGAAAAGGATTAGGAAGGATAAGAAAGACAAAAGTTGTCAATGAAGTAATATGCATAGATGGCCTAAGAACTGATCACACAGAAAAAAGGAGAAAGAATAAACAATAACTCAGTTTCTAGCCTGTGACTTGAGGTAGCATAATCAAGTTTCCATAAGCAATAATTTTTAACATTAACAAGCAAAACAAAAATATTAATGAACTTTTACCTTTTTATCTCCTTGACACAGACTTTATGAGCTTGTTCTGGCATACTAGATGTTCTTATTTTTTTCTCCAGCATGACAATGTCATCATTATCTTCCTCCTCCTCCTCATCTTCTAAAGTTCCTGGGATGTGTGTAAGCCTCCTGATGGGGCGTATTGCTATCACCTAAATAGAAAGTATATGCCAAAACAATTGGAGCTGAGTCAGGAGGTCTAAGAATTAAAGGGCAGCCTAGCAACAAAGTGAACCCAGTCTCAAAAATATAAAAAAATCAAATAAGGAAAAATGAAGGAAAGGATAAGGGAGTGGGAGAGAGAAAATGAGGGCAAGTAGGGGAGGGGAGGAAAGAAGTATTAGGCTAAGGTAAGGCAAGCGTGGGTGCTACATAAACACTCTATAGCTACAGTCTGTATCTTTGGGAAATCAGATTCAGAACTACTAGGAGCAGATGCACATATTCACACCACAAAAATTAAAGCAGACCAGCACACAGTGGACAAGGTGTATACACCACAGACGTGAAGTGACTAAAAGCAATACTAGGAAGTGCAGGTGCCCTGTGCTTCTGCGTTTTCTCACGTACTGCCACTGACACTCAGTAGCTACCATTGCTGCTTGCATATGCAACTGTCTCTTAGCATTTGCACCCCTTCCACACTAACTTCAGCTTCATCTGTCTCTGACCCGTCCTGGATGAGTGGCATCTTGCCTGCTTGCCTCCTATGATGGTCTCCTTCTCCAGCAAGGGGCTGTTAACTCCACCCCCACTCCCTCACAAGTTACAGTGCTTCAGTGAACTTCTGGCTTCTACTTCGTCATGCTAAAATTGTTCTTTTTCCAATCCAAACCCTTCTCTACACCAATTCAAACAGACTTTCCCTCCCTCAAATGGTTTTTCTTTTCTTTTCTCATGATCTTGCTACCATACTTTAAAAGTATAGCAAGTTCTTTGAATTTTCAATTCATTAGTATCATGAACTAACGCCAACTTTTACTAGAGGAAAATAACATATTATCGTTTTGGGAATGTTGGTTTAAGAACTGAGCTGAGGCTTATATGCTAAAAGAAAGTCCAGGCAATGAAAGGAACTACACCAGACACTTCATCTTCTCAGAAGCAATGAACTTTGTCTTCTTTCTTTTCAAATTCTTCCAGTTTTTTGTTTGTTTGCTTGCTTGCTTATTTATTTGTGAGCTAGGTTCCTGCTATGGAGTGCATGCTGACTCCCATCTCCTACACTCAAGGGATCAGCTCACTTCCATCTCCCTAGCTGCTAGAAATACAGACACACACTTGGCTTTCAAGCGTTTCTTTCCTCAAAAGAGCTAAATCTAATATTACAAAGAGAGACATGTAATAAAAGAATAAGCTGGGTATGGTGGCACATGCCTATAATATTGTCACTCTTGAGACTAGAACAAGAGAACTGCCTTGAGTTCAAGTCCAGCCTGGAAGATAGAGCAAGACCCTGTCAAGAAAGAAAAGAATTTACCCTCTTGTCGTCATCTTGTTTAGGTTTTCGAGTCTTCTGAAGCAATTTCAAACCTTCAATCTGTCTAACAAGCAGAGGTATGGTCATCTTGAACCGATCCTCCAGGCTCACAGCATCTAAGATCTAGGAAGCATGGGTTAATTAATAGCACCCTTTCCAGAAGCACGTGCTCTAAATACAAGCAGGTAGATTAGGGCCTTAAATTACAAGAAAGGTAAAGCTATAATCCTCATGGCTCTGACCCTGCTGTGTCCCTATCAATGTGGTGTGGCAGGGCCTGGGCAGTTGTCACTAAACTGCTGAAGTAGAGCTGTCTAAGGAGCAGCTCTAAGGCACTCTGTTGTCTTTGGTCTCACCTCACTCCAGCTTGAACCTTTTACATCCCAGCAACTTCACACTTTTGGTGTACCTTGGTCACATTGTTGCCTGGATCAGCCACAGCCTCCTCAATTTTCAGTGTATATTCCTCTAAACTAAAAGAACCTCAACAATTCCATTTAAGAATCATAATAGGAATAATGCTATGTCATGGCCAATACTACCAAATTAACTATATTATCAGCAAAGAGGAAATGGGCAAAATTTTACAAGATGTGAACAAAAATATTGATTTTTATTTTAAAATGAAGTCATATATCCCACAATCAAGAACCAAATATATAGATGGGCCTGGCAGCACAGGCCTGTAATCCCAGCTACTTGGTGGAATGAGGAATGGAGATCTCAAGTTCAAGGCCTACCTGGACTAGAGTGACTTCAAGGGCCTAAGAACTTAATATGGCACTATCTTATAACACAAAGTAGGAAATTAGGGCTGGGCATAAAGAATGGCAGTAGAGTGCTTGTCTAGTATTGTGAGACCCTGCGTTCAATCCTAGTACTGAAAAGAAAAGAGAGTGCCAAACATAGTTGATATCAACTGTTTCTGAGAATTAGTCTATGCATATTTTGGATCTCAGCAAATTCTAGATTCAAAATATTAATTTGTGTATGTGCCTGTACAGGCAGGTATGGTGTATGTGTGTGTGTGTGTGTGTGTGTGTATGGTGTACATGCACACATGTGCATGGAAGCCAAAGTCCATCAATGTCAGATGTCTTCCTCTATCTCTTCCCAACTTACCTTTTGAGATAGGATTTCTCAGTGAACTGGGAACTCACAGTTTTGGTTAGAGACTCACTAGCCAGTGAGCCTCCAGGATCCTTCTATTTCCTGCAGTGCTGGAGTTATAGATGCACACTTACCTCCATGCCTGGCTTTGACATGGGTGCTAAGACTCTGAATTCAGGACCCCATACTTGCACAACATCTAAGCATTTTACCCACTGAGTAATCTCTACAGCCCAAAATACTATTTTTTCTCCATACGATTAACAGATCTCAAGGTCAGCCTGATCTGGCAACTGTTACTCTGCACTCCATTAGGATTCCATGCTCACTAATGCTGTAGTCAGGTGACCCTGAACATGCCTGCTCTTTCCTGCTTCTACCTTGCATTTACACCCAATCAGGGCCTATGAGTTGAGGTCCTGAGTTTGGATTCCCAGCAACCATGTAAAATCTGGGTATGCTGGCTCACCTCCATAACCTTAGTACTTGGTACGTAGGGGAAGAGCCACACAACTGTCAGCCAGTCTAGCCAATCAAATTGTTTCAAGTTCAATGAGAGACCCTGTCTAAAGAAGTAAGAGGTAATGGAGAAAGACACCCAACATCAATCTCTGACTTCCCCCTATATACCCCAAATATGTGAAAATTTTTTAAAATTAAATTTAAATAAAAATTAAATATTTACTTTAAAAATCATTCTTTCCTTCCTCTGTTTTCATAAACTGACCACTACTACTATTGATCATACCATCCCTCAAAATATTCATTGGGTAAACAACAACACAAATTTTGTTTTGTATGTTTTTGCTTTTGAGACAGTCTGGCTATGCAGTCTAGACTAGCTTTGACCTGCTGATCCAGAGTGCTGAGATTATAGGTATGTGCTACCATACCTGGTAAAAATAATCACCTTTGAAAATCAGTTCATATTTTCTCTCTCCACCTCCCACTTCTTTCTCCTCCTTTCCGAGAGAGGATCTCATGTAGCCAAACTTGGCTTTGAACTCCATATATGGCCAAGAATTGCCTTGAACTTCTGATCTTTATGCCTTTACCTACCAAGAGCTTGGATGCCTTGCAGAAGTTATTTTTAAAGTTATAGCATTTTAACTACTTCTTTGAGTCTACAGAATGTGTTTATAAAGGTGAAAATGGAAGAATTATCCAGATCTAAATGACACAGTAACTACTCCGATGTTCCCAAAGAGCACAAACCTGGAGCTTCTCTTTGTTGCTTGTACGAATAATTGAAGTTAGAATGTCTGGTAGAGCTTCCCTTGGAAGGCTATCTAAAAGACGTCTCAATTTAGCAACTGCAGGGACGGACATATCCAACATTTCAACCAACTAAAAGAAAAAAAAAGAGTCTAATGAAATGGGACAGGGGCATATGTGAACTAAAATAATCAGATTTTCATACAGGTTTAATGTTTGAGTCTGCATCTTTTGTTTTGAAAGAGCACCAATTCATACCTGGTAGGCATTTAACAGGCGACAGGAGAAGTCAGAGTGTCCAAGAGATAGCTCAGCAAGTACAAGCGCCACTCCCAGTACCTGAGGATGTGGCAGGAGGAGAGAACTGGCTCCCGATCCCACACAAATACTTGCACACTGATATTTAGCTGGGGGGGGCATACACAAACAAAAAATTCCATGCTAGAATATTACAACAGATTAAGCTGCAGATAAGCTTCCAGTAACTGTCACAAGGACAAGTGACAGAGATTCCTCTGTTCTTTTTTTTCTTTCTTTCCTTTTTTTTTTTTTTGGTTTTTTGAGACAGGCTTTCTTTGTATAGCCCTGGCTGTCCTGGAACTCATTCTGTAGACCAGGCTGGCCTTGAACTCAGAAATCCGCCTGCCTCTGCCTCCCAAGTGCTGGGATTAAAGGCCTGCGCTACCACCTTCCGGCTGAAATTCCTCTTTTCTTGTGAGCACACAGTAGGTCTGTTCTTTCTCACTTCCTCTGAATACTGGGACAGCTGCAATCTTGCACTGATCTTTGAAATATTCCTTCTGGACAGAAATGCTAAGTCAATGAAAGAGTTGCCAGATTCCTGTTTTCTGCCTCAGCATAAGGAAGAAAACTTGAGAGTAATTCCAGACTGCTTTGGTCCTTAAGTGACATTGAAAGGCGGATCATTATCCCTACAGGTTTAGTCACTAAGCCTTAGCAAAAAATAAACCTTTGTTATATGAGTTGTTTTCAGGCTACTCATCAAAACCTGGTTCATGCTATCCAATTTACAAATGACATATCAAATCTTCATGGAACCAACTCTAAAGGACTTCATAGACCAGTACTAAGTAAACAGCTCTGAAAACACTGTAATGAAGGGTCTACCCATCACTTTTCAAGAATCAGGAAAATTAAAGCATAACTGCATGAAAATAATGTTAGGTGGGTAAAATACATAAAAACAAACAAAACAGTCATTAAAAACCAAAAATTCAAAGAATTAGTCTCAAAACAAAAATTAAATCCATTCCCCTACCCCTGTGACTAGAAATTATTTGTCACTCATGCAGGAGAGCTGTCACAGGGTGGGATTCGGGTTTGTAGAACAGGTGTGTAGGACAGTTTCAACACAAGGTGACAGTCCATGACTGCTCGGGCCCAGGGAAGGAAGAGTAATATCACACAGAGGCTACCATTCAGAGAAGGAGGAGGAACAAGAGGCTAAAATCATAAAAAATAACAAATGTGGGGCTTTTTTTTTTTTTTTTTTGGCTATTCAGCATGGCTAGAAGTATTGATTTCTATGTAGTAACTAGAGCTGAGGCAAGACAGGCAGGCCTAAGACAAGGTTTGTAAAGAGCCTTTACAGTACAAGGATAGCTGAACTTTATCCTCAAGAGAACCCTCCCTAGCCTTGGACACACAATTAAGATACACTGCCTATTCCAGTTCACATACCAGAAGTTCTTTCTTCCAGTACATTCTCCTTTCAGCTTCTGTTACAACTCTAAATGGAAAGTATGTTTCTATTACTGTTTACCACATCAGGAGTAAGTATTATTTAGAATGACTATCAGAGGCAGATGCCACAGGCTGTGCATATCAGCTCCACACTTCAGTCATCAATGATGTCCAAAATCAAGACTTTAGAGTGTGAGTCCTCACAGATTCAGTTTAGTAGATTATAGCAACTAAGAAGCAGAGGAGTACATTTAATGATACAATTTTGCATTTTTATTATGGTTTTTAAGTAAAACAAGGTGGAGAGGAAGTGTTTTATCTAGAGCTGATAAAAACTTGACACCTAGAATTAAGGAGTGTGTTACCTCATGCCCAGCCAAAGCATGCTTCCTCCTGGCATTCTAACAGGCCAAAGGTGCAGCCATACTTAAAATTGGTCCACTGTGGCTTCATCTCTATAGTCCCTAACCTGTGTCATGTGACCTGGACCTGAAACAATATAACTTCTCTATTCTAACTAGTGTTTAAGTAACAAGTGTACTGTACTTTCATTTTAGCATTAATCACTTATGTTTAGCAGCTACCAAGTTGGGAGGCATTGGACTTACAAAGAAACTGTAGTCATATCTTTTGGAACACCTTTAGAAAGAGTTAGCTAATATGCCCAGGATGATTTAAGTATAAGCCAAGGCAAAGGAAACCTGGACTGTGCTGTAAAATACCACAAAACTGTTCCAATATATACAGCTCCATGGCCCTGGAGCTGTAATTCCCAACAGAGTCAACTGACCTCAAGGCAGCAAAGAACCAGCAAGAAAAGGTTTTAAGGGAAAGCAGAACCACACCTGCACTGAGTATCTGTAGAATTGCTCAGACAGCTCTCCCAGCTCCTCCCGGGTTTTGCAGGTATTAGGAAATTCCTCAAGTCGGTCCAGCTGCTCCACTTCAGCCACAGGATATGGTTTCTCTTTTAAGACTTGCACAATCTGGAACCGGCACAGGCCCGTGATCAGTAAAGTGTAGTGTGGTTTTGGCCAATTACTGCCCACAACTTGAACTGCCAGGGCAGCTGTTCCAATTCTGAAAAATACACAAAACACTGGCATTACACTTAACATGGCAGAACAGACATTCCCTTCTAAAAGTGCCAATTTAGCTAGGTGTGATGGCTGAATACAGAGAGTAGAACTAGCCCAAGTGAGTTTAGAAGTTTGCTTTGTTAGATGCAGCATAGACAGACAGACCAAGCCATCTATGCCCTTTGACACTGGATATGGAACTAGAAATGTTGGTGTTCGACTTGCTGGGGTTTGTTATAGTATTTTCTCACTATGCCCCAATTTCTCCCTACTAGAAGGGTGATATGTATCCTCTGTCACTGTATGTTGGAACTATGTAATTAGCTTTTTGATTTTGCAAGGCATTACAGTTAAGGGATTGCCTTGAGTCTCAGAAGAAATTTTAGAGTTTAGACTTTAAAACAGCGTTTTGAGATTGTCCAACACTATGGGGACTTTTGAAGTTGGACTGAATAAATTCTGTATTATGATACAGCCATGAGACTATGGGTGCCGTGGAGTAGACTTGTTGGTTTGAATGATGTCCCCCATAGTCCTGGGCATTTAAATACTTTGTTCCCATTAGTGATGCTGTTTGGAAAGGCTTAGGAGGTATGACCTGGCTGGAGGAGTGAATCACTGGAGATGGGCCTTAAGTGTTAGTGTACATCCCCAGTGTGCTCTTGCTGTTTCCTGTGGTTTGCGATGTGAGCACTCAGGTACTCTGGCTGCTTTGCTTCCCACCATGGTAGTGATGACTCTTTTCCTTTTCAAACTGTTAGCCCAGATAAACCCTTCTTTAAATTCCCTTGGTCATAGTGTTTGAACACAGCAATAGAAAAGTAACCAAGATACTACTTAAATCCAGGCTCTATCAGGGAAAGTAAGTCAGTAAATGAACTTAGTCAATGAATCTAATTCCCTACTACAATACATACATTGTCTTTACACTGTTTGTCACTGTGATGGCTAATCTAAATGTCACCTTGATGGGGCTCTAGGCACCCTATGAGAGATAAATATGGTTCAGTTAACTGAAGAGGTAAGGCCTGCCCACTGTGAGTGGCACCACATTCCCTAGTCTAAGAAACTGCTTTCTTAGACTATGAGAAAATGAGCTGAGCACAAAGCATGCTTTGCTGTTGGCTTCTTGCTTTGAGATGTGATGTGACAGCTACTTCAAGCTCCTGCTACCCTGACTTTCTTACCTAAAATGTGAGCCAAATAAGCCCTGGCCTCCTAAAGTTGCTTTTGGCAGAGTATTTTATCACAGCTCAAGAAAAGTATCTATGAAATTCTTCCTTCTAAACAGTCCTGCCCTTTACTAGAATATGTGCCTTCTAAGATATGACCAAAAGTTCTACTTTTTTTTTTTTTTTTTTGGTTTTTCGAGACAGGGTTTCTCTGTGTAGCCCTGGCTGTCCCAGAACTCACTCTGAAGACCAGGCTGGCCTCAAACTCAGAAATCCACCTGCCTCTGCCTCCCAAGTGCTGGGATTAAAGGCGTGCACCACCACTGTCCAGCAAGTTCTACTTTTTGAATTTACAACTTCAGCTCCAGAGTTACCCCTCTGGGTGAGTGGTGCCTTTCCCTTTATGCAGCAGCCCTGCAGACAGGATGGAATTATCTAAACTTTGCTCTATCCACCAAACGTGATCTTTGTTGTCACTACTGTTTCCATTCTACTAAAAAACTCTCTAGTCATATTAAAATTCATAGCCCTCCAAGTCTTTTCTGTAATGATGCTAGCTTAGTTTTGCCCAAACTGGGGAAATGTAGGGCTCTCCATTTCTCTCTTCCATCCCCTTCTATGAAATCTACACTTAAACTACCTATTCAGAGCACAATACTACCATAAGGGATAGGTGTAGAATGCTTTGCCATTACAAAAATCTTTCTTGAGTATTATTTTGCTATATTCCCCCCATTACTCATAAGAAGGTGCCAATATTTCCTTGTGACAATTGAGTAATTGAGATTCAAAACTGGGGAAACAAAGTGGCTATCCATAGTTACGAAGATGTTTATTAGCAATGGACTTCCTGACTTAGGAATTGTCCTGACTCAGGACAATTCTCACCACAGTGGATGATATGAATTCACACTATCAAGTACATTCAGACTCTGGAAGATTTAAGTAGATTCTTTATTACATACCTGCAAATATAAGACATTAAATGCAAAAATGTTATCACTATCAGACAGTATTTCTTAAAAACCCAAGAATATTGATAGGTGCAAGTAGGAGTGATTCCTGGGTAAAAATGGATCCTTCCAGCTAAGAAACTGTGTGTCTGTTAAAGTAAGTATACTAGGATATATAAATGCCAAAGAAACTTAGAGTCTCATAGGTGGATAAGAAAGCCAATAAATTAAATAGGAGTTGGGGAACTAGCACTCTGAGCAAAGGCATCCATGGACCCTGAACAATGTTAGGTAGACCCCAGTGAGATGGCTCAGTGGGTAAGGGTGCCTGTGGCCAAGCCTGTAGACATGTGTTAAATTCCAGGGACCTACATGGTGGAATGTGAGAAATGATTCTCAAGCAGTCTGACCACCACATGTGCTACATGAAGCACAAGTAGATTCATACCACAGGTTTAAAGTAATAAAAGCTTTTAAAATGAGAGACTGAAGAATGACTGACATTGCGAACAGTGTTAAATGACTGCCTGTTTTCATTAATGAAACAGCAAGTCACACAGGAGCCACTAATTATACAATTCAGCAAAGCAAAGAAATACAGGCAGTCTTTGGTGCCATGAAAGCCAATTTCCACACTCCTTTAAAAAAGCCTCCTATCCAGCAACATGTCTATATACTAAGCATGAAGAAGGGCTGTGCTATACAGAAAAGCCAGTAAACAGGTGGCAGGGGTCAAGGGAGACCAATTTATTCTGCTAGACCTTGGGTACTGGGGCTGGTCACCAAGAGGCTGTAAAGGAAACGAGGCAGAACAGAGCCCTCCATTCATCTCTGGAAATTACTAACATCCAGAACTGGAAAGGAGAGATCTCTGTATAGAAACAGGTGAACAATGTTCATGCTTTTAAAGCACAGAGCATGTGAAAGCCATAACAGAGAAAAGATTTCAAAGTCCTCTCTGAGGAATATAGTATGACCTTTCTACCCAAACACTTCTCAAGTAACAAGCAATATTTCTAGTATAGTTATGGCCTGGTGAATGCTTACAGTGCTCGAACTCGGTGAAGACTTTTTATAGTAAGTCTCTATTGTACATGGATTGGGAGCGGGCTCAGTGGTATCGTGCTTTGCTTAGACCCTAGGTTTAACTTCCCAGCAATGTAAACAAACCAACAGCACTGCCAGTTAACTCTGAATTACCTAAAACAAAGGGGCCATATGAACATTAACGTGAACATTATCACATCACAGGAATTACTGATTAGTTTCAGGCAAGGAATATTTAGTTACTATTATTTGCAGATATTTATTAAAACAATTAGCAACTCTCAAAACCTTCCCAGAATAATATAGAAAATTACAAACTCAAACCTAAAATATGACTAACTTTACTTTTCAAAAGATTTTTCTTTTAAATTTACATACATACATACATACATACATATATATATACATATATATGTATGTATCTGTGTGTGTGTGTGTGTACAGGGGGATTTATGTGTACATCTCAGGTGTATGCCAGTGCTTGTAGAGGCCAACCAGATCCCCTCAAACTGGAGTTATGAGCAGTTATGAACCACCCAACCTGGTCCTGGATAAGAATTGTTAAGCCACCAATCATTAATTAAGAAAATGCTCTACAGCCTGATCTTATGGAACATTTTTTCTTTTTCTTTTTTTTAAAGATTTTATTTATTATTATATATAAGTACACTGTAGCTGTCTTTAGACACACCAGAAGAGGGCATCAGAACTCATGACTGGTGGTTGTGAGCCACCATGTGTTGCTGGGATTTGAACTCGTGACCTTCAGAAGAGTAGTTAGTGCTCTTACCTGCTGAGCCATCTCACCAGCCCATGGAATATTTTTTCATTGAGGTTTTCTATATCTCTTTTTATTTTCAGATAACTCTAGCTTGTATCAAGTTGGCATAACTGGACATAACAGGACAACTGACCCCTTGTCAACCTGACATACAAACATGTCACCTTACCTTTCCTTTTTTGCACATCCCCCAAGATCACACATTAACCTCAAAATCACAATATAAAACATTTTACAAACTTTAAAAGTCCCATAGTCTTTAAAATTCAGTCTCTTTATGTTTCTTTTAAAACCTAAAATCTCTTTTTAAATTTCAATTTGTCAAGTGTGGGCTCCTATAAAACCTAAAGTGCTATCTTACCTCATGAGGAAAGAACCAGAGCACAGTTGTAATTTGAACAAAGCAAAAGCAAATTCCAAAGGTATAAATAGCATAATGTCCAGTTATCTGGGATTCACTCACGATCTTCCAGGCTCCTCCAAGGAACTTGGGTCACTTCTCCAGCACCACCCTCTGAAGCACACACAGACAGTTTTTAAATGCTCCTGCTGGTTCTACTCCACTGCTGCTTCTGTTTTTAGTGGTCATGCCATGGTACTGACTACTCCAAAGCGCTGGGGTCTCTTGTCCAGCTGGGCTCCATTTTCACCAAAAGCCTCTCCTGGCTCTCTTCAGCCCTGCCACACAGTGCCAAGCCTCAGCTGCTCTCCATGACCCCTTCATGCCTTCAAAACCAATACCACCTGGGTGACACACTACCAGGTTTAGCTGTCAGTCTGAGGTAAAGCCTTGGTCACTTGTGGAACACACCTTCTGTGTTCTGACTCTGAGGAAATACCTCTCAGGTGATTTTACTACAATGATGCTGGTTGGTTCTCAATCACAGCTGACTCTTCGGCATCAGCTGTCCAGCATCCATTGTTCCAGCAAAGCAAAGGTTTAACCTTAGTGGTTCTGGTCTCTTGTTAATTACAGCCGGTTCTTCATTTCCAGCTGACCAGATGCCAGATTCTTCATGGAGAAGGCCCAGATGAATCTTCGCTTCCCTTTGAAACTTCATAAGCCAGGCCTCCACCATCTGCACAGCTTTCAACATTATCTTCCAAGTTGCCACAGAAAAGCTCAACAAGCTTTGGACACTCCATGAGCTATCTAGCTCAAAGTTCCAAAGTCCTTCCACAATCCTCCCTAAAATATCATGGTTAGGTCTGTCACAGCCATACCCCATTGTCCTGGTATCAATTTCTGTCTTAGGGTTACAACTGCTGTGATGAAACACAACCAAAGTAATTTGGGGAGGAAAGGGTTTATTTCACTTACACTTCCAAATAACAGTACACCATCAAAGGAAGTCAGAACAGGAATTCCAGGAACCTGGAAGCAGGAATTGATGCAGAAGCCCTGGAGGGGTGCTGTTTACTGGCTTGTTCCCCCATGACTTGATCAGCTTGCTTTGTTATACAACCCAGGACCACTAGACCAGGGGTGGCACCACCCACAATGGACTGGACCATTCCCTATCAATCACTAATCAAGAAAATGCCCTACATTTTATGAAGTATCTTCTGAAGACATTTTCTCAATTGAGGTTCCCACCTTTCAGATGACTCCAGCTTGTGTCAAGTTGGCATAAAACTAGCTGGCACAATGTTTAAATGTCTGATCAGATTTGTTTAATCTACCAGTTAAAGAATTAACAGGGAAGCTGGGAGGTGGTGGTGCATGCCTTTAATCCCAGCACCTGGGAGGCAGAGGCAGGTGGATTTCTGAGTTTGAGGCCAGCCTGGTCTACAGAGTGAATTCAAGGACAGCCAGGGCTACACAGAGAAACCCTATCTCGGAAAAAAAAAAAAAAAAGAATTTCTGCCTCAACTAAGTGGTTGTAAAATAATATGGGAGAAATAAGCAGAGGCTTAAGGAGTGAGGTAATATGTTAGGAGACTAGTAATAAATATAATTTGCTACAATAAAGTAATGAAACTTTGGTGTCCAATCCTATTTAGGCAACAGCCAAGAATAGTTCAAATGGGGGTCAATTTTTTTCAGGATGATACTATGTAAACTATTATTGAGTTGTTGTGGATTTGTTTCATGCTTTACTGTTTATTTTGTTTTTAAAGAGCTATCAGCCTCCTTTGGAAACATGAAGAAAAGCTACAAGTTGCCTAAGTAATAGAGTCTGTCCCATTTATGAAATCCATTCAAAGTTAGGAACCCTTCATTTGAAAATAAGGAGGGGAAGGAAGCTCTCCAACCTGGAGAAACATCTTCAGTACAATATATAGAGCAAGAACTTGTGAGAAGAGCTTAAAGATAACATCTGCTAAGACATACTAGAGACTAGTACTGCCCAATAAAAATACGAGCCACAGTCGTGATTCTAGTAGCCACAGGGGATTTTTTTTGGGGGGGCTCCTTTTTTTTGTTGTTGTTCAAGACAGGGTTTCTCTTTGCAGCCTTGGCTACAGAACTGTGTAGCCTTGGTCTACAGAACTCACTCTGTAGACCAGGCTGGCCTTGAACTCAAAAATCCGCCTGCCTCTGCCTCCCAAGTGCTGGGATTAAAGGAACGCGCCACCACCGCCAGGCGCCACAGGTGATTTTAGGTGAAATGGTCAGAATATTAGCATTGCAACATTTGTTCTATGTAACATTAATCAAGATTTTCACATTTTCTCAAAACAGTGTGCACTGTACATTTATGGCACATTTTGGGTGACCGACTGCCTTAAGCTGCCTAGAACTGACAGCCTTTCTGGGCACACATGCACCCCAGTGTTAAAACTCCTATCAGAGCAGGCACACTTCAAGTGCTCTATACCCACAATCGCTATGCAGTTCAGGGAAGCACGGCTATCCATAAAGCCTGGCGCAAAGCAGTCTGCACAGATGCGCCTTCACAACACACCTAAGAGACACATGAAGTTTCAAAGTCGCAGGCGAAGAGTCGGACACAGGTGAAATCTACCACCCAAGTCAACGAACCAGGGCCAGGACACAGGGCTATCCAGTGACAAGCCCGGGGCCTAAGATAAAAATGCCAGGAGGAAGCAAAGGTGAGATGAGAGGCTAGGAATGCTGTAGTGGAAGACCCCAGGAAAATGCTAACAGGAAAGGCCCTTCATGAAGGGGAGGCCACTGGGGATAGAGACAACGGGTAACAAAGGGTAAAGCCAAAAGTTAACTGCGTAGTTTAGGCATGAGCAAGAAAAAAAAAAATGAAACCTCTAGATTATGTCTCCACTGGAGAACAAGGCAGGAGGCTGGCTGAAAGGAAGGAAAGGGAACAGGGTGAAAGGTGGTATGGGGGAGGGGCCCGGGAAGTAAACAGCACAGGCGCCGGGCGGTGAAGAAGGCCCTGTAGGACTCGAATTCAAACCCGATTATCAACAGCAACAGGCAGGAAATAAACGGCACAGAGTTTCCAGCCGTGTCAGGCATTGCTCCGTGACTTATCTGGCTCACTGACGGTCACAGGTGAAAAGCGTCACTCCCACTTTTCACGTCGAGGAGACTGAGGCACAACTATGCTCGCAGGCCGCCGGGGCGCGAGTCCCGGAGGTCTCCGAGAGCCCGGCCTACCTGTGCAGTGGTGGCAGGTCCTGCGTGTCGCTGGCCGGGTCGGGTGTGTTGGGGATGACTCCTAGGATGGTGCTCTGCAACGACGTGCCCTTGAGCAAGCGGCTCCGCACCAGCTGCAAGTTGCGGGCGGTGTCCACACTTGTGCGCATAGTGGAGCCGGGCAGCAACACACTCTCATGGGTCAACAGCAGCGGAAGGCGGCTGGGGATCTGGATGGGGCTCACGGAGGACATGGCCACGGCCCTTAACACCAGTGCAGTTAGGACGACTCCAAGTAGGAACTCTACCCTTCCAACGCCAAGGCCACTGGAGCCGACTACAGCAGTAACTCTACGGCCCACCCCCAAGACCTGAGTGCCGCCGCTTCCGGCCACGCCCTTCCCCACGCCCCCAGGCCATGTGCAGCTGCTTCCGGGCACGCCCACAACCCTTCCGGAGGCCGGAGCCATTAAACGTTCCGGCCTGTCCCCGCGTCAAAGCGTAGCGGCTTTTGGATCCGCCCCTAGACCCAGGCCCCTCACTTTCTGGCCGTATCCCCAGGCTGGTGTCTACACTAGACAACTCCGCTTCCTTCTAGCCCAGAGATACCGTGGGTCCCGTGACCCGATTTCTGTCGCTTCGCTCTGCCCTTCTCTCTGAACCAGTGATGCCAGACGACAAGAAGGAAACCTGGTGCACAGTCAGCATGAACAGTGCCTGCATTTAAATTCGAAAGGAATGTTGAGAAGGGCGGTGTGCATTAGACATTTTTTAACCTTTTTATTGAATAGATTTTATATTTTAACAAGAAACATACACCTTTCCCTCGGTTTTCCCTATAATGTTGCATAACCAAGATTCGTTATCAAACCCAGGTAACTAGGTAATTACCATTACGTAATCCATAGACCTTCCTCCAAGCTTGTGGGTTTTACAATCGTCCTTAATTTTTCACTTTGTCTATCTCCTGAATCTCTTAAGTCTGTGCTATTGCTTCCATCTTTGCTTTATTTTATTAGTATTTTAAACAGACTTTTTAAAAAAGGGTATTCGATCATTTTGTAGAAGGTCTCAATTTGGATGTTAGATTCTAGATTGTGGTCTGAGTCACTGAGGTCTAGAGGGAGAGTAAACTGGTAGGTGATGATCTTGGTTGTGACACATCATTCCTCTTGGGTATGCATTGTGTAAATATCTTGAGATAGATTCTGGGAATAATATAAAAAAATATACCTGGCCCAGGTCCACAAGAGCTTACCATTTTCCAGGACTATATGGAGAAACCCTGTCTTGAAAAACAAAAACAAAAACAAAAACAACAACAACAACAACAAAAAAGAGCTTACCATTTTATTCGGAGTCTTATCTGGAGAGTAGAGGGCCTATACTCTCTGAGATTACTGGTGTCTTTTTAAAAATGGAACTTGGGATTGGACCAAGGGCTTTAAACATGGTAGGTATTTTATGAAGAAAGTATGACCATCTTAAAAACTTTGGGGCATACTTAAAAACTTCTTTTTATCATGCACACATATCCTAAAAGCAACAAGTGTTTTGTTGGCATACTAACGTCTGGACTTATTTTATGTTTAATAAATTAATTTTATTAATGTTATTATTTTCTTGGTCTCCTAGGGCAGGTCTTCACTGAGTCACACAAAATGGTCAGAGAAAAAGAGCCACACTGGGATGAAATATGGCCTTGCAGGCAGTCAAGAGGTCTTGCCTCTGGTAGACTGAACCCCAAACAGCTGTGTAGAAGCATATAATTGTCACACAAAAGTTGTTTTTAGAGGAAAACAGGATCTTCATACCAAAACCTAGGTCTAATCTGTGTGTTTCTTGAAGGAACACCAAAGCCTTGCAACTTCAATTCTAATTGTACACTGTTTGCTGCACCCGACTATGCGAGATGTTTCACATTTGTCCAGACCTTCTTGAGACTAAAGTCATGCAAAGGCTGTAAAAGCAATCAATGGTTTTTTTGTTTGGTTGGTTTGGTTTTTTGTCCCCCACCCCCACCCCCTGCCCCAAGACAGGGTTTCTCTGTGTAGCTCTGGCTGTTCTGGAACTCACTCTGTAGACCAGGCTGGCCTCGAACTCAGAAATCCACCTGCCTCTGCCTCCCAAATGTTGGGATTAAAGGCGTGCGCCACCACTGCCGGGCACAATCATTGTTTTCTACAATGATTTTGTGCAAGGTCTAAGTACTTCCAGAAAATAACTACTTCATTCTGATGTTTACTCTAGATACAATAACTCTACTAATTGTCCCACTACAGGTCTTGCTATGCAGGATTGATTTCCAACTTGAAATCTTCTAGAAGTCCTGGGATTATAGATATGTAGCATCATGTCTACCTTAGATGTAGTTTGAAAAATACAAATTCATATTGCACTATAAAGGTAAGGTGTGGAACAGTGTAGTGGTTTGCATGGAAAATGTCTCCCTTAGTCTTAGTTGTTTAAATACTTAGTCCCCAGTGGATGGCACTGTTTAGGGGAACCCTGGAGGAAGTATGCCACCTGAAACAGTCTTTGAGACTTTAAAGACCTGAGACATTCCCAGGTCTCTCTCTTTGCCTGCATTTCTGGTTCAAGATGTGAGCTCTCAGCTTTCTTTCCCTGCCTCTATGCTTGTTCTACCATCCTGTGCCATGCACACTTTGCGTGACAGCAGTTTATGAGGCAAAAGCTTCAAGGAAGCCATCTCCTGCAAACCCCTAACTCAGAGGTAGTCCAGATATGTCCTTGCTATAGTCTTTCGAGCTAGGTGTCCCCCAAGATATGATTTACTAATAGCTAGACAAAATTAAATGTTGGTCTCTGACCTCCACCAATGTTCCAACATTCTAGCCAAACCCTGGCTTGGAATTTTGCAGGCAATGTTAGACTAATAGCCTCCAGCATTGTTAAAAGATAATGGGGGGGCGGGGTAGGGCATATTGACTAGATTAGCACAATGGGCCTTTACTAAGGATGGGCGGGACCTTGAGCTGAGTGTGTGTGTGTATGAGACAGTGTATTGTAGAGCATTAGAGATTCTAGATTCGAGCCTCTGTGGTCTGCAGCTCCCTGGGCCCAGAGCACTCGGGCAGGGGGTTGGGGGGGGGAGATGGGGGTTGTGCAGCACCTATACAGAAGAGGTGGCTGCTTTAGACCCAGTGTGTTTTAGACCCAGTGTGTTTCAGGTGGCCTCAGATGTACCCTGACCGCTGAGCTGCCAGATTTTTATTTTCTCTTTTGTAATGACTGTAAAAGTCTGATGCCATTTTGAGAAATACATTCAGATCCTGCACTTCTTTGTGTCATGTCTGTTATTTTTTCTTCACCAACTCCTTGCTGACCTGTACCAGAACCCTGTTTCTCCCACGGGTTGAGAGAGGCCAAGGCCGGCCTGCGGCAGGTGGCACCCAGAACACGGACTCTGGTCAGGTTAAATCTTTTTTTCTCTTTTCTTTCTTCTTTATTTCCTTCTTTCTCAGACAAGGCTAAGGATCTCTTAAAAAGTTCTGCAGGTTCGCTGGTAAAGGATAACCAGTCAAAAATTTGAGTAATCATTATCATGTGGCGGTCTGAGCTAAAAAACATGCCTAGATGCCTCACCAGCAGTAGCGCAGATGGCCTACGCTGCAGAGATGTAGTGATTGAAATTCAGCGACTATAAGAACCTTGGGAATGGGAAACATTCTCAAGGAAATGAGATTACATGTTTCAGCTGTGGAAAATCAGGACACCTGAGGAAGGATTGTAAAAATCCCTCCGGAGACAAGAAGGGCCTTCCAGGTCTCCGCCCACGCTATGGTAAAGGGAGGCATTGGAAGAATGAATCAAAGTTCCATAAAAATAGGACTCTGCTCATTAAAGAAGCGGGTGAAAATAGTTAGACAAGAAACTGGCCAGGTGGTGGTGGCTCACGCCTTTAATCCCAGCACTTGGGAGGCAGAGACAGGCAGATTTCTGAGTTCAAGGCCTGCCTGGTCTACAGAGTAAATTCCAGGACAGCCAGAACTACCCTGAGAAACTCATAGAACTTATAAAAACATTACAATCTGGCTTGCCTATTTCACATAAAGTTATTGTGCATTTAAGAGGTTGTGTTTTCTCTACATCCTAGTAATTTTAAAAGATTTTGCTTCTAGTGAATTTGTAATCATTTGACATATATACCTTTTTTTGTCTCTGCTTCAGTACAAGAAGCTAAGTCTTTGAATTTTTCAGTGTAAGTTAACTACTAAAGCCTCAGATATATATAAAAAAGTTATATCAAGAAAGAAAAGATGATTTGCTTACTTCAAATTATTTTCAAAAGCTTCTAGAAAATGTTAATTGGCACCAGGCAGTGGTGTCACTGTGGTGCATACTGTAAGCTAGCTAGCCTGCAAGCTTTTCGGTGATTCTCCTGTCTCTGCTTCCCATCGTGAAGAAGAGTGCTGGGGTTGCAGATGCACACTCCTGTGTGTAACTCCATGCTCAGGCCATCAGGGTTACACAGCATGTGCTTTTCCTGGCTAAGCCATCTCAGCAGCTTGCTGGAGCCTGTTCACAATGGCTCATGGGAACTCATCCCCAAGACATGAGGAATTTGACACTTTGGTTTTATAACACAGAAATTACTTTTAAATAAATTATATTAAACTTAGAGCTAAGCAAACTATAACAAAACAAAGGTGCTTTAGGGTTTCTATTGCTGTAATAAACACCGTGACCAAAAACAACTTGAATTTTGGATTCCCTTGCCTTACATATCATTGGTCACAGTTCACTGACAGAAGCCAGTAGAACTCAAGCCAAAGCCATGGAGGAACTCTGCTCGCTGGCTGGTTCAGCCTGCTTTCCTGTCCTGTCCTTCTCTTTTCTCTCTAAACAGGGTCTTACTATGTAGCCTTGGCTGGTCTGGAAGCTGCTATGTAGACCAAGCTGACCTGTTTGCCTCTGCCTCCCAAGTGCTGGGATTAAAGGCATGTGCCTTCATGCTGGGCATCTGCTTGCTTTTTTTTATACAAGTCAGGACCACCTGCCCAAGTATGGCACTGCACCCAGTAGGTTGGTTGTACCCTTCCACACCAACCATTAACTAAGAAAATGTCCTACAGAGTTACCTACAGCAATTTGAGAGATGTATTTTCTCAGTTAAGCTACTTTTTCAGATAACTACAGTTTGTGTCAAGTTGAGAAGCAAACAAAAACAAAACAAAAGAAAAACAAGACAGAATGAAAGGTAGTATTCAAATTTTATCATCTCCTAATTATTTAATAGTAAAATATTATCCGTAGTTTGGGAGCTCACACCCACATGATAGTAACAGTACGGAGGAGCTCTTCCCAGTTCTACATTTAGTACAGATTAACTGCTTCCTTGAAATCAACCACCGTGGGCATATTTACATGGTGAAAACTAGTAAAGGTACACAGAAAGTCTTGACTATTATTTTGTTCATCATGGGGGCTTAAACGGGAAGTATAGGGAATATTAATAACATAAATTAAATTCAGAGATATGTTGTCTACAGCCACCACTGTGTGGATAGTTGTGGGGGAGCTTCAGTGTTAGAAAGTATTCAGCAGTTACTAGTGTTATTATGACAAGTGCAGGAAACAACCAACATGATGCCTTTGGCACTTTTCTTTTCGTTTACTCCTTAATGTGAAGCAGAGTTTCAAGCAGCCGTGAAACTGGACTGCACACACTGACAGTAATGGCTAGCTAGTCTTGGTTGTCAGCATGATACACTTGGGAAGAGAGAACCTCGGCTGAGATTGCCTGTGGGGCATTTTCTCTTAAGCAGCACTGGGTCCTTGGCCTCTGCTTCCATTCTTACCTCCAGGTTTCTGCCTTGAGCTTTTGCCTTGGCTTTTCTTAACCATGGACTATATAACCTGGGAGCCAAATAAACCCTGACTCCTCAAATTTGTTTTTGGTCAGTGTTTTATCACAGCAACAAAGACGCTAACTAGGACAATGACCAATCGCTTGCAGGTTAGTTACATATTTATCAAAGTTTCACGGATACAGCAACTTGCCAGGGTGCATGACTTGCAATCTAGGCTTTTCTGCCTCTGACCCCCCACCCCTCTTCCTCTCCACTGAGAGTCTTTGTGTATGAACAAACCTCACAGCAGTAAGCCTGTAGAGCTTTAGGCGATTGAGTCATGTCAGGTTTGCCTCAATGTGTTATGATCTAGACTGTGGCATATAACCAGAAAACTGCCCTCACCCCCAAATCTTACAGAGTGAACAGTACCTTCTCTTACCTAAAATACCTCTTTTTTTTTTACCTACCCTGGGCCTATACTGATGGGCCCACATTCTATCCCTATGCAGCAAGTAACATAGCTTAATGCCACAGATTTTTCCACAAATTGAAGTCTGCCGGAGTTTTTGTGATCTGTTAAAAGGAGTAGAATAGGATAAAGACAGTCTTCTCTCAAAACAATGTGTGAGTTTGTTGTCTGCTTACTTGGAGCATAACCCAGTCTGAATGGCAAAGGCTGCATCTGAATCCTAGGACACAAAAAAGGAGATTGCAGAGACTTTAATGCTGGGTGAAAATACTAGGTTCTCTGTAGCCTAGGCAAGCCTCCTGCATCATCCTACCAAGTTCTGGGATGGCAGGCTTTTCTCCCCGTGGCTGCTTGAGGAGATGGCTTCATGAGTAGGCCATGGTGAGTAAAAGTTGTCACAAAGATGGAAGTCTGGGAGTAAGTGGCAAGGGTGGCTAAAGAAACGTTCTCTAAATGATTCCCCTGGGGCTTGGGAATTGAGACCAAGTACATTCCCAGTAGAGAGAAAAGTAAATGACACCATGGTAATGATGTACACTGGCCTTCACAATTACCTGACTCATAATGCATCCTTGTGGCACACGTTCAGTGGCTTATGTATATCTGATCATCTGACCATCTCTACTACTGCATCTATGCATGGATTCCATTGATTTATTTGTCTGCTTGTGGTACACATCTTTAAAATCATCACTGGCATAGGAACTTGGACCTTGCTCATTACCTCCATCTTTCTATTTGCTTGTAGTTGTTACTACTGTCTAGCTGATACAATCTAAGCTCACCTGGGAGACACACCTCGGGCAGATTTATGAGAAAGTCTTAAGACTGGGTTAGCTGAGATGGGAGAACACACCTTGAGTGTGAGCAGTAGCATCCTTGAAGATTCTGGGCTAAATAAAGGAGAGCGAATGCAGCACCAGGGTTCATCTCTCCCTGCTTCCTGCCAGAGGACACAATGTGACCTCACATTTCTCCTGCTGCATCTTCCCCATCTTTAGGGCTGTATCCCCTCAAACTGTAAGCCCAAATAATCTCCCTTCAGTTCTATCTGGGTAGGTGTTTGGTCACAAGAGGAAAGGAATACATTCCTCTTCTCTATGTCTCACTTCCCTATTTGTTCAACTTATCACAAGCACTATCTCTACCCTCTACCTACCCTATGTTTTACTTTAAAAATAACAGTAGAGTCCTTTCTGATATCCACGATCAATCAATTCCTTAACCATTGACCCCGCCCCAACCCACAGGAATAAAAAACTGTGGATTTCAAATCTCTTATAAAAAATGAATTAAACAAAAACAAACCGAGAACCCTACCCTACAAAAATCTTTAGTGGTGACTTTAAGTCATCTCTAAGTTACTTGTAATACCTAATACAATGCAAATATTGGGCACACAATCATTATATCGTTGGGGAATAAAGGATCGGGCAAGCAATGTATACCTGTTTAGACACATTCTCCTCCTGTTTGCAGTCTCTCAAGTGGGACATATGATGTGCATGGCCAATTGTATTTGTTCTAAATGAAGTCCTAAAATACTGCCTTGCTTTCTGTTTTAGTTATCAAGAGAGTAGCCTAAGTGTTTGAGGCGTCACTTCTTCAATTACTGACCTGCTTTTACTAGGTTTAATCCCAAAGGGTGATGTGGTCCCATATTCGGAGGGTAACTTCCCTAAAGGGCCACAGTTCTCAATACTCATATGCTAAACCAGCACAAGATTTCAGATCTGTGTTCCCATGCAGTCATTTCACCTCTGCAACCATTCTGCAGCAGCCTATGGCACATCAGGGAGATAGTTATTATACATTATTATAATTAGTTCATTAACAAGAACCATGCAGAACCTAGGAGGCTGGGCACTGTGGGCGACCACAAGGGAGCAAGCAGCAGTGAAGTGAGCTGCAAAGTAAACTCATAAATACTCAAGTGACTCGACTGTTTAAGAAAGATGCCATGAAGAAGTGTGAGGGGAGGAGAAGACAAATGAGGAAGAGGTCAGCTCCTCTTCTCCACTGAATCAAACTCTTTCTAACTGAATACACCTTTGCTTTCCAGATCCTCAGAGCATAACCCTCCCCTCTTTAGCACACACGTTCATGTACTCATTCTTTATTGATGGGAACTTACTATTTATTACTCTTCCCATCTGATTGCTCAGTTCTTCATCACTGAGAATCCTTCTTAGGATTTTGAGTCTCCCTTTTCTCCAACATGATTTATGTGAATTCTTCTATCACCAAACTTCCTTTTCTTTTCCCAATTTTTAAAAGCTCAGTTCCTACAGAAACTAACCAAGGACACAGTGAGACTAACAGAAACTATGAAACAGATGGATTTAATAGATATC